>NC_045970.1:14376544-14676544 GCF_010909765.2 Amblyraja radiata
GGAGAATTACGGTAATAGCCGCTCGTAGGTACTTGGGCTCTCGTGGACATTTTTCAACATGTAGAAAAATCTTCACGAGTCTTCCCGAGCTTACCGCATTTCCCGAGTACCTGTTGTTAGCGTTACGAGCCGCTAAGAGACGTCCCGAGCTCCGACGTATCTGCTACGTACATTCTACGTGCTTACCACGAGTTTGATTTATTTTTAAACTCGGGAGAGCACTTGAATTAGCTCGTACAGTGGGACAGCCCCTTAAATCCTCCCTAGTACTGATAGGTGGTAGAATATTGCGGAGAGTTAATGGGAATGTGGGGAAAGTAGTTCATAGGAAATATTGATAGTGGAACAGCATTGCTCTAAGAATCAATGTGGTCGCTATGGGCAGAATGGATTTCTTCTATGTTGCAAAGAAGTATGAATAATAGACATTTCTGTTATTGAAAAAAATGAGAAAGTGTCAATCTCCAGTGTTGATAGCAACATCAAAGAAAACGTACAAATGAAAATCAAGAATTAGCAATATAACTATTTTAAAAACATGTAAAAGGATAGTAAAATTGACAGAATAAGATGAATTCATTTAATAATTTATAAAAAACTAATTTTTTGTTTTTAAATATGTTACCTTAAATTATGTTTGTTTCTTGAAAGGATTTTGCAAAGTTGTTGTGATCTATGGTGTTAAGTTCACCTAAGTTCTTAGAATCTAAGCATGCAGGTTCTCAGGTGGAAAGCTACACTGCTTAATCTGTATGCTGACATTCCTGTTCGCGAAGTTTTGTAGGTGAATTGAAATTATCTCAAACAGGAGCAAAGACTTATGTATTCTTCCCAACCACTTTGTCACATGTTCAAGACATGTGAAACCTATATAAACTGAGTTTTACTTCTGTGTATACATTAGAGTTTATCTATAATGAATATGCCATACATTACAAAATATTCTTAAAATAGGGGTTTCAGAAGTAATTCACCGCATGCCATTGCAAGTATGGTGTGTCAAGATCAGTGTGGCTTAAGAGCCTGCTGATTTCCTTGCCTTGCAATCTTTCATGTTGCACCATTTCAACTATGTAATAGACAAACAGCAATCCATGTAATTGTCAATCCATCAAGGAAATATTAATTTTCATGAAGTAATCCACGCATATGGGCCAAATGCAGAGATGTGGAGTAAAGATGAGTCGACCAGTGATTAATTTGGTGGAAACGACTTGAAGGATTCCTTCCTCTGTCTGAATGGTCTCACATTCAAGTAGGTATATATAGAATAAGAATTGCAAATGGAGAAAGCTAAATTTGTCATTGCAAAGCTGGATTGCATTTAGGAGCAAATCTAACAATGTGTTTCAAAATACAAATAAAGAATGGTCACAGATGAAATGCTCAATCAAATTGTATTATGTGAGCAATATTCTTTACATATTTTATACGTCAACTCTCTTTTATATTTTTTATGACTTTGAGAGGTTTTATATGTTTCAACATTGACATCAATAATGTAGTAACATTATTAATTATAATCAATTTCTGTTCCATTGTGCACTCTTTATCTGAATGGAACATTTCTCCTGCAGGAAAGATAATTTTGCTTTTTTTGGTGGGAACTCACAGAATAACAAAATGTATAAAAATGGCTTTTGTTAAAATCTGACAATGTGCACTTTAACCGCATGTGATTTATTTCTATTACAAATCTCAAATTGTGGAGTACAGAGGCAAATAAATAAATGATGGGTCTTTGTCCCAAACAATGGAGGGCACTGTATACATAAAGGAAAAACATAGAGTAACTAAGCAAACAATTTCCATCTGAAGAGTTGAGTCATACAGCACAGAAACAGGCTCTTCGGCCCAACTTGTCCATGTAGCCCAAGCTGAACTAGTACCATTTATCAAATAGTATACAGAGATAAAACTGATGCCCAGCAGAAAAACTACATAACAATGAAATACTATAATATTAGTACAAAATCTTAACATAGAAATTACAAGGGGTTATAAAAGAGTGGGCAAATAAATAATTGATATTTTTTTTTTGTGGACTAGTTATGGAACAGTATTGCTTTTTGATGGTTGGAAAAGTGAGGTATTAATTTCACAGAGTGAATTTAAGAGGAGTTGCTTCAGGCATGGCCATTTACTTGTGGACAGAAGGAAGGTAATATAACCTAAGGAGTTGGGATAGTGGAGATACTCGGTGAATTTCTTGGTCGAAGAAATCAGTCAAAGAGGAGTTTTCCTCAATTCTATTTGCTTTAATACGTCAGTAAGAAAATTAGTTTTTATTTTGTTCACTACAATAGCAGGTAAATAATATGATTAGGGAGTGCCCAGGTGGAAACTTACTACTGCTGAGCCAAAAAGGTATCATTAAGCTAATATTTTAATTACAATCTTGTTTCCTTCTTACACTATTGAAAGATTGGGCAATTAAAGCAAAAAGATTACTGCTGATAGTTTATGGTTGAGACTGTGATTTTTATTTGCTCTAAGGATTTAATTAACATTTTTGTGATAGAATTGATTGCCCATTCTAGTTTCCACCGGGTCAACAATGTCCACTATAAAACGTGGGAATAGAGTCTAGTAGTCATATGTCGTTAAATCAACATGCATTTATTTCAATGAACCATGAATCATTCGGCAGAGTTCACGGGAAACTGATAGAAGCCACACACTGTTATATCATGATACAAGATGTGACTACCCACCTACCAGAAAACTTAACAAGAGGAGATCACGAAAAGGAGAATTCTATGTTAAATTTGGATAAATATTATTGCTAATAAAAATAAATAGGAAAATTAGTTTTCATAATTTATTTTTGATTTAAAATTGACAGGCCCAGGTACGATAGCACTTCCATCATAATAATTTAAAAACTACTACCATTAATTTGACAGTAGGATCTCCCTACACTGTCTGTTTGTGCCTAATAAATACTGAGCTCTAACAATCACAGGAGATATATTTAACCAAGGCAAGTGTAACACCAGTCATGGAATTTTAGCAACCATAACGCATCAGGTTTAGGTTATAAGCCAGCTAACCAATTAATTGCGATAAAAATGAATTTATTCCCTCTGAATGCACTGAGGTTTATAATTTACAAAAAGGGCGATAGTCTTATGAGGGAAAATGGTAAAGGTAGAACATAGAACATAGAAAAGTACAGCACAAGAACAGGCTCTTAGGCCCACAATGTCTGTGCCAAACAGAAATATCATAATTCTCATCCCAGCAAGAACAAAGAAAGGGTGTTTTCAACTTTAAAGTGTCTTTAATCTGAAAACCTTCAAAAAATGCTCTACACCTGTACATGACCAAAATACCTTTGCTTATTAATGCCAAGGTCGGCCACATTGCATTTCTTCACATGCATTCCTGTGGCAGCAGGAATAAAGGTTAAATAAAAGAGAAACATTAGTTCTGTTACATCTATAGAACTTTACAGGAAGATAAAAGGACACAAAGTGCTGGAGAAACTCAGCAGGTTTCAGTAACGTTCAAGTCGAGACCCCTCTTTGGACTGATTATATGGTGGAGCGAAGAAAGCTGGAAAAGGTAGGAAAGAACTGCAGATGTTGGTTAAACCGAAGATAGACACAAAAACCTGGAGTAACTCAATGGGACTGGCAGCATCCCTGAAAAGGAATAGGTGACATTTCAGATCGAGACCCTTCTTCAGACTTGACCCGAAACTCACTTATTCCTTCTCTCCATAGATGCTGTCCAAGCCACTGAGTCGCCCAAGCTTTTTGTGTCCATCTTTGGAAAAAGGGATGGCAGGACAAAGTGTGGCAGGTAATACATCGACACAGGTGAGGGGGATCTTTTGACAGGTGATTGGAACAAGATACATTTGCTTGGGTTGTATTGTTGTCCTAATAAGGAGCGGATATATCCTACCTGGGGTGGGTGTGAGAGTTGTGACTTTAATTGCTGACAACCTCTCGATCAACATGGATTAATGGCTGTCTGCCCCACTGTAAAGGTGAGAAGACACCTCCCTTTGGGAGGCTGGAGGATATTACTGAGGTTTGAAGATAAACCGACTGGGTCAGGAGCTCCCACTGCAGTGACCGAAGCAGCTCCGTGTACAATCAGATGAACTCCAAGATTTCCACCTTTGATGCATGGGATTGGAGTCTGAATGTGAAAAAACAATCTCTAATCTCTGTTCATTCGTGGAGCTTGTTCCTGCAACCGTAGAGGTCCCAAATGCAGTCAAGGTTGGAGAGGTCAAACCTTGATGGTGAGCATTTCTGCTCTGGGTTATACCATGGGAATGTTAGCACAGACTTGTTCCCAAGCAGTTTTATCACAGGTGCAAACCTGAACCAGCCAACGCCTTTGGCAATGATAAAATCAAGTGTACTGTGGATTAACAGCTGGAAACTGTTTAGAAAAAGGATCTTAAAGGAACTTAAAATTCAGTGTTTGATATTACCAAATATCCAGACTTACTCATCGAAACACGTCATGGAGTCTCTCCACAAGATATTGAAATGTTGGGATAGGTCAAAGAAAAGTAACAGTTCTTGTCTAATTAGAATCACAGCGGGGAGATGTGGTTAAAAACAAAACAATCTGAACACACATAACATTCATGATAAGACATGAATTGATGCACTAATAGAAAAAACTGGCTGTGATCAAAATAACTATTACATAGGGGAAATAAATTGGGTAAGAGTGGCAGCGAGGCATGCAGGAGGACCAGGGCAGATAGGAGTAGAGAGAAAGGGAGTGTGGGTTCCCTGAAATTCGAGAATTTTATATCCTTGCTTTTGGTTTGTAGATTATTCAGGTGGTGATTGAGGAGCTGTTTCTCTAGTTTATGTTTGGCCTCGGAGGAGTTGGAGGACAGATAAATCAGTGTGGGAATAGGAATGGCCGTCGAAATGGCTTGCAACAGAGAGCTCAAGATGGTCATTTCATGTCTTCAGCAGAGTGGTCACCCAATCTAAGCTAGGTCTTACCAATGTAGAAGAGACTACATCGAGAGCGTGAATGCAATGGGTGCAGTTGGAGGCACTCCATGTTAACCTCTGTGTCATCCAGAGGGGCCATTTAGGTCCTGGATGGTGGTGTGGGATGAGGTGTAGGAACGGCTGTTCCTTCTACGGTTGTAGGGGAAAGTGCATGGGGACAGGAAGAGATGGGTGGGCAGGGCTGAGTAAACCAGGGAGTAAACACAGACTGTGGAAAGTGGAAAGGGCCGGGGAGAAGATGTGACTGGTGGCAGTGTCGTGTTGTAAATGACAGAAATGGTGAAGAGTGTTATGCTATATACCGTGGATGGAGGAATGAGGTTTAGATTTAGGTTTATTTTTTTCATGGGTACCATGGGAGGCTTTGTTATGTATGGTGATCAATCAAATCAGATAATACCATACATAAATATAATTAAGTTAAACTCATGTACAATGGATAGAGTAAGGGGGGAGATATAGAGTGCAGAATGTAGTTCTCAGCATTGTAGCCTACCAGCGCCACAGACAAAGTCCAATGTCCGCAATGGGGAAGAGATGAACGGATGTACATTAGGTTATGGGCAATGAAGAACAAACCAAAGGGCCTGCACGGCAAAGGGCGGTCACGGTGGCGCAGCGGTAGAGATGCTGCCTTACAGCGCTTGCAGCGCCGGAGACCCGGGTTCGATCCAAACAATGGGTGCTGTCTGTACGGCGTTTCTACATTCTCCCCGTGACCGCTTGGGTTTTCTCTGAGATCTTCGGTTTCCTCCCACACTCCAAAGACGTACAGGTATGTAGGTTAATTGGCTTGGAATAAGTGTAAATTGTCTCTAGTGTGTGTGGGATAATGTTAATGTGCACGAATCGCTGGTCGGCTCAGACTCGGTGGGCCAAAGGGCCTGTTTCCGCTCCGTTTCTCTAAACTAAACTCTAAACCAACTCCGTCACTATCCTGTCTGACGGGAGGTAGGGTGACAACGGAGGTGTAGGAAATAGAGGAAACTGCTCCCTCAACCACTGTTTTCTGAAAATGGAGGGCATCTCACGTTGTTACATTTCACCCTATCAGACATATTCCCTTTGTTCTCACCATTCCACCCTTACCTTCACCTCAACAGAAAATTAACTTGTTTCCTCTCTTTCCCAGTTCTGATGAAGGGTTCCGGACCTGAAACATGAACTGTTTATCCAACTTACTGCCTGACCTGCACAGTGTTTAGAACATTTTCTGTTTTGTTTTCAGATATCTGCCAGCTGCAGTTATTTTTTTAATTTATTTTGCATGCTTACTTTGATAGCTTCTTGAATAATGAACCAGATATATTTCAAATCCAAAAAGAGTTTATTTAGACCTTAAACATCAGAAATTTCCAAAATGTTAGCCTGTTATTTTTTTATTTCTCGGTAGCTACTGTAATACACAATAGTACGAAACCAGTGATCCACTTTTGCTCATTAACTACAGCAATGGTACTTAACACACTTTAGAGGTATCTTGATGACTAGCTTAGTTGAGTTTAGTTTAGAGATTCAGCATGGAATCAGGCCCTTCAGCCCACTGAGTCCACGCTGACCATCGATCACCCGTTCGCACGAGTTCCATGATATCCCACTTTCTCACCACTCACGACATACTAGGGGAAATTTTGTTTAGTTGCGTTTAGAGATACAGGCCCTTCGGCCCACCGAGTCTGCGCCAACCAGCGATCACCACACATTAACACTATCCTACACATACTAGGGGCAATTTATACATACACCAAGCCAATTAACCTACATATCTGTACGTCTTTGGAGTGTGGGAGGAAACCGAAGTTTTCGGAGAAAATCCACGCAGTCACAGGGCGAACGTACATACTCCGTACAGACAGCACCCATAGTTGGGATCAAACCCGGGTCTACGGCACTGCATTCGCTGTAAGGCAGCAATTCTACCGCTGCCACCACCTTTCCGGAAATTTACAGAAGCCAATTAACCTCCAAACCCGTCTTTTGGATGTGGGAGGAAACTGGAGCATCTGGAGGAAACCCACGTGGTGACAGGGAGAACATGCAAACTCCGCACAGATAGCACCCGAGATCAGGATCGAACCCGGGTCTCTGGCGCTGTGAGGCTGTGCTTCTAGCAGCTGCGCCACTGTGTCACAAATATTTCTCTCAGGGATGTCTTTTAGGAAATGCCCGCTGTATTTTCAAGTCTGTACATTATTATTTCCAGTACATTACAAACAATTTTTATTTATATGTTTTTGCAGCACGTTGCATTTGGAGAATTCATGACCCTTTCACACAAAGTTATTGGTGATTATTAAGAAAAGAACAGTGCACACCTTACTCTTTTCTTGTTGAAGCTCGATTTGGATGTCAGTCAGTTTGGCCCTGAGCTCTTCATTAGCAGCTTGCAGAGTGGCAAAGGCTTCAGGCTTGTCTCCCTTACCTCGGCTGCCAGCACCCTTCTTTGACATTGTGTGCTTCTGTGTTCCAGAGGGTAGAAACCCAGGCAGAGAGAACTCTCCCTTCCCCAGCTGGAGACTTCTCTTCTCTCTCTACTTTCGTCTACATTTTCAATTCCACCTTGAAAAGAAAATCAAAACATGGCACGTTATTCTCTCTCTCCCTCTTCCGCGGGGATTTCAGCTTCAAAGGACAATTGGAATATGCCAGCGGTTCTTAATGGTAAATGTGAACGCAATTAAAAGATAATCATGAAGGAAAACAAAAAGCTTACCCAATTGTCTGAACATCATACACAAATACCTTCAGGTTTACTACTTTCATCTTCTCAGCAGGTAGAGCATACAGGTAAATCAAGGTACTATTAACTCCAAATGTATTTTCAAAGTTAAGCCCTTGTCCCATTTTCCCGAGTTACTCACGAATTCTCCCGAGTTTTCCCCTTGATTCAAACTCGGAGAATTACGGTAATAGCCAGCCGTGGGTACTCGGGGCTATATTTTTTACTCGTGGACATTTTTCAACATGCTGAAAAAACGTCCTGACCTATCTGATGCCCCGAGTACCTACGGCTGGCATTACGAGCCGCTACAATATATCTACGGACTCCTACGGCCTCCTACGGACTCGCTACGGACATTCTCCGAGTTTGAATCAAGGGGAAAACTCGGGAGAATTCGTGAGTAACTCTGGAAAGTGGGACAGGGGCTTTACTGTCTGTTTTTAACTTTGTCTTTGGTTTGGTAACATTAGAGCCTGGCAACAAAAGGGAATTGGTACCCTCGTAAATCCATATAAGATGATTATGCCTGAAAGCTTCCCTATTGTAACTTCAATAGATAGTTTAGTTTAGTTTAGAGATACAATGCAGAAACAGGCCCTCTGGCCCACCGAGTCTGCACCGACCAGCGATCCCCACACATAGAGTAACTAAATATATAATTTCCAAACCTTTCTCTTCTTCTGTCAGATAGGCAGGAGAGAATTATACTCCACGAATTTAACAACCTTACCAAGTCAATCCCTCAACTATAATATTAATCAAATAATAACATCAAATATATTGATTTACGGGCTTAAGTCTGCCTTTATAACCATTTTTAAAAATTGAAACAAGTGATAACTGGGTTTCTTCTTCTGTACAAAATTTTAACAGTTGCTTTCTATCGATCCAAACTGAATTCAGTATTTAGACAGTGCTGAATATGATTTCCTTGGCCATGCAGTGTGGTGTGTTCAACAGTCATTGCATTCCACACCAATGAAAAGATTAGCCATGGAAAATCAATACTGCCTGAGGCATAAGGTGTCTGTTGTTACTGAATCAGCTTTACACAAGGGAAGACCTCTGCTACTGTACAGGTGTAGAGCAAACAAATGAAGTCAAGTTGGGATTGGTGGGGGGAGTGGAGGAAGAGGGAAGGGGAGGAGGTTGAGAAATGGCCGCCAAAGGTCAAGGGTAGGGGTGGCAGCAAATGCGCATGGTCACCAGTCATGGAGTGGTCTATGAGATGCCAGTGGGAAGATTGGATTGAACAACTAAAGAGCTGAGAATTCAGATAATAGTTGTGATCTTAAGCTAGATGTGGCTCAGTGCAGGCATCTGAGTTTCTAGGAAAGCAAAGCGCGGCACAGTGGCGCAGTGGTAGAGTTTCTACCTTACAACGCCAGAGACGCGGGTTCGATCCCGACTGTGGGTGCTGTTTGTACGGAGTTTGTACGTTCTCCTCGTGGCCGTGTTTGTTTTCTCAGAGATCTTCAGTTTCCTCCCACATTCCAAAGATGTACAGGTTTGTAGGTTAATTGGCTTGCTATAAATGTAAGGTGTCCCTAGTGTGTGTAGGATAATGTTAGTGTGTGTGGATCGCTGGTCGGTGCGGACTCGGTGGGTTAAGGGACCTGTATCTCTAAACTAAACTAAACTAAACAATGAGACTACCTGAGTTGGAACCTAGTGATGGACTGCATTAGTTGTAGGTGATCACATTTAAGTCATGCAGAAAAAGGCCATACGAACATATTGGAAACAAAAATAAAGATTACGGGAAGGATTCATGATTAAACGGTCCCCTAGATCTGAAATACCAATCCTTATTTCTCTCTCAATTATGCTGTTTGACCTAAACTTTCTATTTTGTTTCAGGTTTCTGCATTTTTTTTGCTTTAACATGTTGGAAATGGTTCTGCATAACTTGCCTACACCTGGTGCAAGGCACCCCAGTGGGTACTGAAAATGAGTCATGGAAGAGTCATACAGCAGAAAGTAGGCCATTTGGCCCAGTAAATTCGCGCTGATTATCAGGCACCCCTTAACACTAATCCTATATCATTCCCTCCGCTTTCCCATCACCCTCCCCTCCCCCAATGTTGCCATTCACCTGCAAAATAGGTCTAACTAACCTTGGCCAATTAACCTTCCAACCAGTATATCAAAGTTTTCAAAGGACTTTATTGCCACATGTACCAATTAAGGTACAGTGATATGTGAATAGCCATATGAAAAAAAAAGCAACAAGACACACAACTGCATAAAAGTTAACATAAACATCCACCACAGCAGATGGGCTTATGATCCAGGACGGTGAGTTAGTTTCCAGCATTTTCTGTTGTTATTTCAGTTTTCCAGCATCTAGATTTTTGTACCAGTAAATACCACATTCATCCCAAGAAATACTAAATACTTTGCTGCTTTGAACTAAAGTAAATCTTTCTGTTGGTGTCATTGCTGCAATTGTTTTGCCTGTAACCATCCAGGGACTAGATGGAAGCAGTATTTTTCATCGGTTGAGGAAATAATTTACTATAGTTTATCTAGTTTATCTTTTTTATTGTCATATGTACTGAGGTACAGTGAAAAGCTTTTGTTGCGTGCTAACCAGTTAGTGGAAAGACAAAACATGATTACAATAGAGCCATTTACAGTCTATAGACGGGTGGCGCCAGCAATGGCTGCTTCGCCAACAGTCTGTCTGTCCCTTCCTTCTTTGTTGTTTTAATAGTATGTGTTAAATGTATGTTTTTAGTGTTCTTTAGCTTGTTTTATGTGGGGGGGGGGGGGGAGGGGATTGGGGGCAACTTTTCTTAATCTCCAACTTCGACGGAGATGCAATTTCTTTCCATATCGTATCTCTGTCCGCACTGCGGCCTAACATCGAGGCGCCGGCGGCCTTTGCTGGAGACCTACTTTGGGAGTTCCAACCGCGGGAGCCTGCAGACTTTACCTTGTGGAGCTCGCAGTCCCTGTCGGGATCGACCTCGGGACTTAACATCGTGGAGCTCGGCTTTCCCTAGTTGGAGACCGACTTCGGAAGCTCCAAGAGCTTTGACCGCCCTGAAATGGGAGCTTTGATCGCCCCGACACGGGGGCTTCGATTTCCCCAACGCTGGGGCATTGACCGCCGGCGGTGAGAGCTTCGATCGCCTGACTGCGAATGGTTCGACTGCCCCGACTGCAGGAGAATAAGGAGGAAGAAGATTGAACTTTATTGCCTTCCATCACAGTGAGGAATGCAGGGAATTCGCTGTGGTGGATGTTTATGTTAACTTTTATGTAGTTGCGTGTCTTGTTGCTTTTTTTCAGTATGGCTCAATGGTAATTCGAGCTTCACTGTACCTTAATTGGTACATGTGACAATAAACTGACCTTTGAACCTGTGAGTTACATAAGGCAATAACGTTTTGTGCAAGGTAAAGCCAGCAAAGTCCAATCAAAGATAGTCTGAGGGTCACCAATGAAGTAGTGCTCTCCAGTTGTGGTGGGATGATTCAGTTGCCTGATAACAGCTGGGAAGAAACTGTCCCTGAATCTGGAGGTGCACGTTTTCACACTTCTATGCCTTTTGCCCGATGGGTGATGGGAGAAGAGGGAGTAGCCAGGATGCAACTCGTCCTTGATTATGCTGCTGGCCTTGCCGAGGCAGCACGGGGTATAAATGGAGTCAATAGAACTGAGGTTGGTTTGTGTGATGTTCGGGACTGTGTCCACAATTCACAATTTACAATTCCCATAATAAGTCATGGGTTCATCTGAAGTTTATTCGGTTATATAATTACCTTTTTGTGTAGTAAGGTTTTTTTGCTTGGCCACATTGCTTGTAATATCTTCGGCATATCCTCGGTGTATGAACAAATGGATTAAAGGCAGGGAAATGTTTGAATGTGCCTATAGGATGTAAATGATATATGCTGACAAGTAAAATATTGCACTATTATGAATAAAAGAATATACTTCATAGAGTAATGTATGTTATGGGTAATTTTTCTTATCAGATAATAAAAAGTATAGAATGAGAAAATTAGCAGTAAACCACAAAAAGAAACAATCCAGATTCATGCGGTGAGCAGTTACCTGACTACAAATTGGTTCATTTATGATCTGTGGTAGACAAAAGTGCTGGAGAAACTCAGCGGGCGCAGCAGCATCTATGGATTGGAGGAAATAGGCAACGTTTTGGGCCGAAACCCAGCGCACTTTTGTCTACCTTCGATTTTCCAGCATCTGCAGTTCCTTCTTAAACATTTATGATCTGTGTTTCGATAAGTGCTTCAAGGTCCGTCACCACCTAAACACTGAATAATTTGACCTTCAAAATAATGGCAGTAACATTCTTAAGATGGAAAGACATTGAATACATGAACTGCTCTTCCCATCACAAATTGATTTCTATCTTGCTGATCAGTATGAACATTTTTCAAAAGCCTATTGTCCCTCGAAGATGGTTGCCATTCATGACTAAAATAACTGCATCCACAGTGATATGAATCTGATGTGAGAAGGAAAGAAATTGCAAGCAATTCCAATAAAAAGATATTACATATGTTCATCAGAATGTAATATTGAATAAATCATCTGTAATTATAGCAGTCAAAGGTACCTATCTCTGTAGCACAGAACAAAGCCTACGTCAGGACATACGTCTTCTTCTTACGTATGGCGTGCACAGCCTAAAGTTGTAGGACAACTTGCTCAATTTGATCTTATTTGATTGTGCACGCCAGGTTGATTGCATTCATCGAAACAGGTTGAAGGTTGCAATCTCCCACCCCAGGACATACGTGAATGTAACATTTGCCATTAACGTGCAGGCAATAACTATATGATACACATTATTTAACATGTTGAGTGTGAGTTAGTCCAATGCAGCAAGTAGCTAGCTACACCACTTGCTGGCCCTCTACCTGTGAAAACCTGCAGATACAGCTTGATCCCTAAAGCCAACTGCTGATTGGCAAAACTGTTTGGAGCATGGGATCTCCCCATCCAAGATGCTTGACCTGTCCCCAGAGATTCATTGTGCAGGAAGGAACTGCCGATGCTGGTTTACACTGAAGATAGGCACAAAATGGTGGTGTAACTCAGAGGGACAGTGCAGCATTTCTGGATAGAAGGAATGGGTGACATTTCAGGTCGAGACCCTTCTTCAGATTGAAGAATGGTCTCGACCCGAAACATCACCCATTCCTTCTGGGTCGAGACCCTTCTTCAGATTAAAGAAGGATCTCAACTTGAAACATCACCCATTCCTTCTATCCAGAGATGTTGCTTGTCCCGCTGAGTTACTCCAGCATTTAGTGTCTTTCCCAGAAATGCATTGACAGTCAGTTCAGCCTTGCCTCCCAAATGCATGCTGCATCAACTGTCTGACATTCACGACCATTGACTAAAAAATATTTAGCATTATTAAACTATCAATAGTATAAAAGTTATAGGACAAAGGTAATTAAAAAAACAAAAACATTTAAATACATTTAGCAATATTAACTCAATTACCTCAAAACTGTCAATTACCTGAAATGTCCCTCGCTCACTTAGAATCATTTCTCTAAATGGTAATGAATGACCCGCTGAATTTGAGCCAATGTGTAATGTAGCACAAATTTACTACCCACAATTACAAGCATAACTGGTTGAAGTTACCACTCTGTCTTTGCACTCCAAGAGCAGTCTAATTTAAGAGCGCAATCAGAAAGCGAGAGGTAATATTTCAATGTAGGAAGGAAATGCAGATGCCGGTTTACACTGAAGATAGATACAAAATACTGGAGTAATTCAGCGGGACAGGCAGCATCTCTGGGTAGAAGGAATGGGAGATGCTGCCTGTTCCGCTGAGTGACTCCAATATTTTGAGTCTACCTCTGGAATTATTTCAGGATATTAGGGACTTCTGTCCTCATACAAACTGCCTTCTAAAACAATTTAAACTCTCAATCTGGCCTTTCCAGTAATCAAACATTGTGTACCCATTCTTAGTGCTTGACTAAAGGTGATTCGAGCAAAGGCAGGGGCGGAAATCCCCGGGGGGGGGGGGGAGCAGGGGGGACACGTCACACCCCCCAGGCAGGGCTGTAGGTTAACCCGCCAAGCCAAGCAGAGTTGAGCTGGATTTAGCGCTGCTTCTCCGCGCTGGCCGTTAGTCTGGGTCGTCATTCCCATATGAAGAATGCTGAAGCCTCCGAAGCCTTGTGTGCGAGTGTGCGCATGCGCGTGTGGCCGCCAAGAAATTGTTTCCCCCCCCCCCATGTTTTGATCGTGATTTCCGTGCCTGAGCAAAGGTATTGCTAAACAAGTAAAAGAAAGACAACAATGTGCTGAGTTACAGCAAAGCTTGTAAACCTCGTTCCATTGCAGATCTGTACATTATAGTTCTGATCATAATCATTCACATCAAAGGGAACTAATTTCCTCTATGGTGACTCAAGTTTGTTGCAGCAACTCGGCCTTCACCAAAAATAGGAGGCTGATTATATACATTGTCCTCATTCATGTTTCAGGTTGTGAACATTGTCAGAAAATCCAGCGTTTATCGCATATCGCTAATTATTCCTGAGAGGTTAGTGGTGGTGAGACACAAGAGACTGGAGATGCTGGAATCTGTAGAAAAAGAGAAACTACTGGAGGAACTTTGATTAGTAAGGGTGTCAAGGATTATGGCGAGAAGGCAGGAGAATGGGGTTGAGAGGGAAAGATAGATCAGCCATAATTGAATGGCGGAGTAGACTTGATGGGCCGAATGGCCTAATTCTGCTCCTACAACCTATGAACTTATGAACTCAGGGGATCAAGAAGCATCTATAGAAGGAAAGCTTTGGGTCAAGACACTAGGGTCAGGACTGATAGTGAAGAGGGAAAGTATCCGTTATAAAGAGGACAGTGCATATGGAGGTGGAACGGAAGCAGAGAGAGCAGGGGACACAGAGGGTAAGGCGTTACCTGAAATTGGATAGGTTGTGGTGAGGTGCTGCCTTCTGGTGAACATTCTGTGGGAATGCTGTGGAGATGGGAGTTAAACACAGTGGTGTTCAGTTCCATTGACATCAGTGGAACCGAGTGGGGTGGCCAATTCCACTTCCAGACTACCATCTGTTTAGTGCTGGGGGCACAACTTTATAAATTGTTGGGAGATGTAATGCAATATGTTTCTGTTCAATACACTGTGCCACCGAATAGTATATATGCAGCTTTCAGGCTAGATTTCCTTGCTCAGCAGGTACTGGTGTTAATTAAGATACACAGGGTGATGAAAATCCTGAGGCTCAATGATATAATAGAATGCTGAAGAATATGAAATAGAACCTAAAAAGCTAAGTGACATTAAGTGACTTTAAAAAGAAAAAATTATTCTGCAATATTGACAAATTAGAATACTGGCAGATTAAAGTGGGGGTGAGAGGGGAGTGATATGGAGGGGGGGGAGGGGGGGGAGTTGAGGACTCTCTAAATATGTTAGGTGAATTATATTTATCTGGGCAACTTCAAAACAGGGCAACACCCTGCAGGAATGCAGCCCCTGAACATAGGGAAGTACTAACATCGTTGGGAGAGAAAGGTCATATAATATAGGACATGGCAAGCCTGGTGAGCAGTTCTAACAGAATACTTGCACATCTTCTTTTCATTGTTTCCTCCTCAGTTTGCCGCCTCACTGACAAGTCACAGAGAAGATGGGATTGGTGTGGGAGTGGGAGGTGGACAGTCGAAACATAAATATGTGATGGGTTGAGGCCAGGTTGCCCTGGAGATGAACTGTTATGCTCCTGTCCCACTTAGGAAACCTGAATGGAAACCTCTGGAGACTTTGTGCCCCACCTACGGTTTCCGTGCGGTTCCCGGAGGTTGCAGGTGGTTGCAGGTAGTGGAAGCAGGTAGGGAGACTGACAAAAACCTCTGGGAACCGCACGGAAACCTTGAGTGGAGCAGAAAGTCTCCAGAGGTTTCCGTTCAGGTTTCCTAAGTGGGACAGGGGCATAAGTGGGACAGGGGCATAAGTGTGCAGTCGGAAGCTGACATAGAAGTTTGATATGTTGCAAATAGCAGATAGAGGTGTGCTCATGGAGAGGGCAAAGAAAAAGCGCTAAATAAGAAAAATATTACAGATGCGAGATCTGCAGCAAAACAATGGGCATTTCCGATATAGAGAGAGAAAGTGAATTATCAGAAGTTGGAGGTTAATATTTGAACCTTTCGGTTGCAGCTCAGGAACAAAGTGAAAAGATGGAAGCGGAACACATGAAATCAGGCCTGCATGATGGTGATCATACATCAACGACACAATAATGGACAAGATGCCTTTTCAATGCACAGAGGTAAAGGGGTGACCTGTTGGAACCGTGGGGCAGTGTAGCTGTAGGAGGTGGTGTTTTGCACATGAAGCAAGCCGCAGACTGGTGTTGTCGGTGGCAATGTAATTAAACTGCTTGTCTCAGCTAACAGCATCATCCAATGCAAACATGAACTCTAAATTTTTACATGTAAGAATTCTCTCTCGCAATCCTGAAAGGAGCCAGTGGCAAGGTAGCTGAGGGCTACAGTGATCTTGACTGAATCAGACAGCGCTGTGCTGCTGTGGCAGTCAGTTCAAGGTCTTACTGTGAAATATTACATGACAATGACAGCCTCCCAAGAGAAGTGCTGCCTCGCTATAAACTGCTCTTTGGAGATATTTTCTTGGGTCTAGATCAGTGGTTCCCAACCTTTTTTTGGCCATGCCCCACCTAATCACCTCTAAAATCCTGATGCCCCCCCCCCCCCCATATTTTAGCACGAGCAGACAAAGAAATAATTCTCAGAAAATGGAATTTACTCAAAATAACATCTGAAACATAAACTACATATGTTTACCTGATGCCCCCCTTAAAATCAAATTGCCCCCCTGTGGGGCGTACGCCCCACGTTGGGAACCACTGGTCTAGATGTTCAAAGAGGGAAAGGAGCCCTGCCAACACATAGTTTACTGTCGGGCTTTCCTGTAAATGCAGCTCTCTGAGCCTTTCTTTTGTTGCTATTCGTTCTCCTCCAGGGAGAGGTGAAAGCCTCTAAGACACTCCTGATGGGAAAAAAGGTGTTTTGCCAGAAGCTTCACATGTATTTGTGGCATTGTACTGGCCTCGTACTCAGGGAGAGAAAGGGAAAGGAAGGGTACTTGAAGTTAGAGAAGTCACCTTAGTAGCAAGTCAAACACCAAAACACTTGGTCTTGAGTATTTGTGTGACGTTTCAGGTTGAGACCCTTCTTCTGACTAAGAGTTGGGGGAGAAGGAGACTGGAGATATGGAAGGGCGAGCTGTGAATGACAATGAAAAGGGGATAAAGATCAAGGAAAATGTAGAACGGCTCATTGTAGGCTGAGAGGAAGGTGACAACGAGTCACACAATCAGAAAAATTTAATCAGGTGAAACAGTGGAAACTGCTACGAGAACTAGGATGGGGGGAGGGATGGAGAGAAATGGAAAGGAAGGGTACGTGAAGTTAGAGAAGTCAATATTCATATCATTGGATTGGAAGCTGCCAAGGATAAATATGAGGTGCTGTTCCTCCAATTTTGTTTTGGACCTCACTCTGACATTGGGTCAGATAATGTGAGTGGATTTACATAGAAGCTGAAAGATGGATTCCTGAAATCTGAAACCTATAGAGAAATGGTTTTAAATATCGTGGAGGGGTTGAACACATCGTTGTTTGTCATTGTCATGGAGAAGGACCCACATCAGTGTAGACAAGTTGGGCCGAAAGGCCTGTTTCCACGCTGTATCATTCTGTGCCTCAATGGTGTTCATATATGTTGTTAACATACATCGTATACACCAAGAATAACAAGGACAATGTGTAAGGCTAGTGGCTGGATACTTCTGCAAATATGACCAGTGTAGGATATTGCTACTCAAAAAAATAAATACAACTAAAATTTGGTTCTGTTTTCCATTCAATAACAATTACAACATATTTAACTAGTACCTTTTATATGATAACCTTAGGCGATAAGAAAGAAAGTTGTGTATTGATGTTGACCAATAATATAATGATTGAGGTTATTATTAAATTATAAAGCTATTGAAAGATCATATACAGGACAAAACTGTGACAGATTAATTTCTGTCATATAAAAGTGTGCTCCCATGTTTCCCACCATCTCCCACCACCCAAGTCATCCTGCTCCATTCCCCTAGTACCACGTGCCTACCCCCCCCCCCCCCCCCCCCCATATACCCATACCTCCCTCCAGCTTTACATTACACTCCTTCTCTCCTCTGCCTATCTGACACGCTTTTGTCTCCTTTTCACTTCTCGCCTTATCACTTACTCCACCCATCTGCCAAAGCCCCTCGCCTAAATCCGCCTATCACTTGCCAGGCTTTGTCCCACCCCATCTCTTTTCCAGCTTTCTCCCCATACTCCAATCATTCTGAAGAAGATCCCGACCATAACCCATCCGTTCCCTCTGTAGATGAGCTACTGAGTTACTACAGCGCTTTGTATTTTGCACAAGATTTAAGCATCTGTAATCTCTTGTATCTCCAAATAAGGTTGTCTGTTTTAGACTTAAAAAACCTAAAACTAAGTGTGTTCTAAGTGAAAAGCTAGAAGAAGGTGTACAAAGAGCCAACGATCTACAACGGACATCAGTTGTTGATATGTTATGGGTAAATGTAGAAAATAATCAATATGTTAGTGTAAAACTAACTTCAATTCAATGCATAATTTCTACACTAAGAGCAGGGTGGTAGTAGGATCTAAAGTAAGTCCAGAGACATGTTTAAATTGAAACTGCTGCAGCTTTTGGTGCTCTTTTCTTCTTCTGATAGACTATTTGTTGGAATTCACAAGAATCAGTTGCTCTTAGCAAGACTCCTGGGTTCCCCAGCAACTAGAAAATCAATATATTTCTATTTTTAATACCTAGCATTGTACAGAAATGTCATTATTCAACACTAATTAGATTCAAATTTTCCAGAAAATCTATTTGCTGCAAAGAATTACAACAAAGTGCTTTAAATCCGTCTTACAATATGCATTGTTCCAATGTTTCAGCTAGAAAATGGATACTTTCAAAATACATTTTTATATGTTTGTTTTTTAAGATACAGCTCATGCAGATAATGAATCACATTTAACCTCTGTATTCCAGCCCACACGTTTACAGAGAGATGATTTGTTTTTGGAAGCCCTTCATATTCTGAACATCTGCTTTCGGCTAAATAAGAGAGCAGAAGTGATCAGTTACAGAGAATATCCAATGCTGATGAAGGTCTTTTCGTGCACTGGTCAATGACTGGTCAATGGCTGAGTCTTCCCCCTTTGTTCCATGTCTAACTTTTCCTCTGTCCATCTATCCTTTCCTTCACACATGCTGGTTCATCCAAGTGTGGCTTTACGTATTCTACCATTTGACCACTCTCAAAATAAAGAAAATCCTTTTCAGCTCATTATATGATTTCTCGTTGACTATTTTAAACTGGTGTTGTGGGTCTTCCTGTGTAGAATACTGAACAGCAATAGCAGCAGGGGTCTTGGTAATAAGGGTATTGTATTGCACCTGATTTCATTAATGTATCATTGTATTCATGTATTTTAGCATGACTCCTTTGTTTGGTGAGATGAAGTGTAGACTTAGCGATCATTTCGCTGAACACTGCTGCTCAGTCCACCTTGGCCTACGCAATGTGCCGGTTGACAAACATTTTAACTCCCCTTCCATTCCCTTACTGACCTTTCTGTCCTGTGCCTCCCCCACCATCAGCGTGAGGACACACACACAAAATGGAGGAACAGCACCTTATATTTTGCTCCTTTTCTCCAGAAATGCTGACTGACCCGCTGGGTGACTCCAGCATTTTGTGTCTATGGAGATAATTATGAGTTGACTTGCACATGCCTTTGTCAGTCTTTGCACAACACAGATTTGATGCAACCAGAGGTCAACCCACATTTCTCACACAGCTGTTCCAGCTGCTACGGTCAGGCAAACGCCTCCGTTGCCATGCTGTGAGAACGGAGAGGTTGAGAAGGAGTTTCTTCCCAGAGGCCATTCGGACTGTAAACTCTTATCTCACCAGGGACTAACTTTACTGAACGTTTTTCCTTCCAATATTTAATATGTAAAAGAATATGTGTGTGTTTATGATGGTGTTTATAGTTTGTTTGGTTGTTTGTCTTTTTGCACAAAGTCCGCGAGCATTGCCACTTTTCATTTCACTGCACATCTCGTATGTGTATGTGACGAATAAACTTGACTTGACTTGACATCCCACAACACAACTTGTGCTATTTAATCTTCATTGATCATTGAGAATTACATTTATAGGATACAACAGCAATAATCGATTTATTGAAGGACTTTAATTCCCTAACTTAGATGGAAATGTTTTGGCTCCATTGAATCTTTCCATGTGCGCATCTCCGGCAGAGATGGGATTTTGGCTTCTCCACTCAACCGGCATGTTGATAGGGAGGGTCCGAAGAGGGTCTGCAGAGTGGAGAGACTACTGGAAGAGGAAGGAGGAGCAGAGGAAGAAGGAAACATCTGCAATGAGTCCTCTGGGGCAATATTCACTTTGTACATTCAAGTGAATTGTAGTGCCTGCGGATATCCCACTTCAGTAGAGATGTGTTTACTTTAGTTTAGCTTAGGTTAGTTTAGTTTAGTGTAGTTTAGTTTAAAGATACAGCATGGAAACAGGCCCTTCCACCCACCGAGTCCGCGCGACCAGCGATCCCCGACAATTAACACTACGTGACGCACATTAGGGACAATTTTACATTTTATACCTAGCCAATTAACTTACAAACCTGTATGTCTTTGAAGTGTGGGAGCAAACCAAAGATCTCGGGGAAAACCCATGCAGGTCACGGATAGACGTACAAGCTCCGTACAGATACTACCCATAATCAGGATCGATCCCGGGTATCTGGCGCTGTAAGGCAGCAACTCTACTGCTGCACCACCATGCCGCCTATAATCAACCATGCCAGCTGCTGATCACGGTTCATTGCAGTGTGTAGCAGACACAACAGCAGCTGCTGAACTGTGTGAGAACCATTTTTGCTGCAGCTGTAAAGGTGACAGTGGCTCTCAATTTCTTTGTCACAGATGCATTTTTGGCTGGGGACACAGACGCCAGCAACAGGCCCCAGGGTTTAGCTCATTGGCACACTGGGGTGGTGATGAAGACTCTATGCTGAAGAAAATGCAAGTTCATCTCCTTCTGCTTAGTTAGAGAGTAGCAAGCGCCCCATGCATAGGGTGCTGCCAATAGCCCAGGCTTCTAAATGGTGCCAAATTTGAGTAAACACACACTAACACATATATCATCTCGAGGCCTCCACTTTAAAATGCAGAAATATTTCATGATCAAAAGGAGTTTCAGTGCTTCAGCAGTTACAGGACAATGATCTTACAGACAGGACTTTAGGCTGAATGTGAGATAACTAGGAATTTAGGACTCTGTCTTCAACTTTTACTTGTTTGCTTTCTCTGCTGTTTTCCAATCACTATGCAAGACAACTGGTGGATGCTCGGGCCAAGGATGATGTACACTTGTCTATCGTGTAGTCTCCTTGCAAGAATCCCCATTATGATGGAGCAGACCGAGATAAAACTGCACCAATGGAGCATTCAAATACAGCCTTGAGATGGTTTGTGATATGGATGCATATTGATTCCTTCGAGGCCTAGTGTTCAGAGTGCTAAGTCTTTGTCAACATTTCTGGAGCAGTAAGAGGATGGGAAAGAGGGCAAAGAGAAAGCAATGCATTAGGATGATTCATCTCAGAACATAGTCAGGAAGTATCTTGCACCTTCAGTGAGATGAAAGTTAGATACACTAATTACTCACATAATGATGCACATCATGATGCCCTGTAGTTATTTATTAACCTAAAATGTGACATTTTATCAAACACCTTCTGGAAATCTGTATAAATTATACCCAGTCATAGATTTCTCACACTGTTTACATTTGAAATAATTCAGCAAGATTGATCATAACCTTTGGAAATCTATGCTATTTAGTATGAACGTTATTTTAAAGCTGTGTTCCCCATTATTAGGGATTGTATTATTTTTCCTGCCATGATTGTTTCCTGAGTCAGCATGCTCTAACCCCAGTCATTAATCTATAATTTAGAATCTCACTGACATCGACTATGCGTGCATTGATTCTGTGGGCAGGGAATTGAAAAGGTCTGCCTGGTACTGCAATGCTATCGCTTGCATATAGTGAATGGCTCTTTCTGCACCCTCACCTTTGCATTCATCCAATAACATGAGAGGAATAGAGCGCAGTCTCTTTGATTCCCCATACTCTTGCCCAGAGTATGGGGAATCAAAAACCAAAGGATATAGGTTTAAGGTGGGGAGGAATGATTTAATAGGAATCTGAGGGGTAAATTTTCATGCAAAGTTTGGTAGGTGTATGGAACGAGCTGCTGGAGGAGGTAGTTGAAGCAGGTACTATCGCATCATATAAGAAACATTTTGACGGGTACATGGATTGGACAGATTTAGAGGGATATGGACCAAATGTAGGCAGGTGGGATGTGTAGATGGGACAAGAGCGGGTAGAGCGGGTGGAGCGGTGGTGGAGCGCTGCTGCGGCCCGACCTCCGGAGCTTCGGAGGCTGCAACTGCGGGTCTGGCGGACGGCGGCACCGGGAGCCCACGGGTCCCTGGAGGGTGACCGCTTTTCAGGGCTCCCGCAACGGCGACTTCTCCCGCCCGAGTTGCGGGGTTGAAGAGCTCCTGGAGCGGGGCCTAGCACCATCGCCCCGCGCGGCTTGGAATGGCCGCGGGACTCTGCGAGCGCACGCCGGGGGCTCTAACATCAAGAACCCGGTGTGCGACCTTGCATCACCCGGCGTGGCTTTAATGGCCGCGGGACAATCGCCATCGCCCGCCGGGGGCTTTGACTTTGACTCTGACATCGGGGGGGGAGAGTGCAGTGGAGAGATAAGTTTTTTTGGCCTTCCATCACAGCAATGTGATGGATGTTTATGTAAATTATGTTGTGTCTTGGGTCTATTTGTTTGTAATGTATGGCTGCAGAAACGTCATTTCGTTTGGACCTCAAGGGGTCCAAATGGCAAATAAATTGTATCGTATCGTATCGTATGTGGGCAAGTTGGGCCAAAGGGCCTGTTTCCACCAGGGGGCGGCGCACGATGGCTGCCTCGCCAACTGTCTCTCTTCATCTTTTTCCTTCTTTGTGCTTTTAGTTTGTTGTAAAATGTATGTTTTAGTTTATTTTTAGTTTTGTATTATGTGGGGGGTGGTGGAGGGGTGGGAAACCTTTCTTATCTCTTTCCTCGACGGAGATGTGACTGTTTCCACGCTGTATCTCTGTCTACACTGCGGCCTAACACAGTGGAGTTGCCGGTCCCTTGCTGGGGATTCTAGAGCTCCAAATCTGTGGAGCCTGCGGACTTTAACATCTCGGAGCGGGCGATCCCTTTGCCAGTGATCGGCCTTTGGTGCTCTAACTGCGGGAGCTGTGAACTTTAACATCATGGAGCTCGCTGTCCCTGGTTAGGGACCAATTTCGGGAACTCCAAGCTGCAGGAGTTCGACCGCCCCAACGTGGCAGTTCGATCGCCGACTGCTGATGTTTCGACTCCCCCGACAGGAGGGAAGAAGATAAGACTTTATTTCCTTCCATGACAGTGAGGAGTGTGGAGGAGCCACTGTGGTGGATGTTTATGTCAATTTTTATGTAGTTGTGTGTCTTTTTGTTGTGACTGTATGGCAAACCAAATTCCTCGTATGTTGCAAAACATACTTTGTTAATAAATTATGATTATGATTAAACAGTATATATTTTCCTGGAGTTCAAAAGGGAACTGCAGATGCTGGAATATCGAAGGTACACAAAATTGCTGGGGGAACTCAGCGGGTGCAGCAGCATCTATGGAGCGAAGGAAATAGGCGACGTTTCGAGTCTGAAGAAGGGTTTCGGCCCGAAACGTCGCCTATTTCCTTCGCTCCATAGATGCTGCTGCACCCGCTGAGTTCCCCCAGCAATTTTGTGTATATTTTCCTGGACTACTTTGAATACCATTTTAAATTATTTCCATTGCTTAATTGTTTCCATACTTGACTTACCAGAACAAGCGTCAAATCCTTATGGAGCCACTAATATACTGTTAAAAGAAGCCCTGTACCAATTGTAGGAACTCAATTCCTTTATGCCATTTACCTTTGGATTTTTAGTTAATCTCAGATAGATTAAATTTGCCATTGTTATCCTAATTAGTTTGCACTCTTTGCTCCCCACCCTCCTTCTATAATTATGCATTCAACAGCCCAACTATAAATGTGATTGATCCTTTATTATCTTCATCTCTGGATTCTATTTCAGTTTTACTGATAATTGTATTACTTCTGTTGCCATTATCTTATCCTCAATAAATACAAGTAGACAGATTTCCTTTATGTTCAATACCTCTATAGAAATGTGTGTCCAGAAATTGAATCAGATAAAGCAGGTTTTTTTCAATTACTGCTTTTTACAAATTGACAAACTGTGTTACCGTTGTATTATTACAATAGTAATTTCTGGGTTGTGTGTGTTGCTTCAGAAATTCAATCGAACACATTACTTACCTATGCAACTCTGACGATATCAAGAACATAGACTGTTCTTCCTCTCTGATCTTTGCTATTAATGACCACGTTAAAAGGCATTAGTATCCAACAATATGAAATGTATGCCAACCCTTAAGGGCCTGTCCCACTTAGGGATTTTTTCGGCGACTGCCGGCGACAGTCACAGTCGTACCAGGTCGCCAAAACCCCCCCCTACGACAATGTCTATGACAACCTACCGCCTAGTTGACGTCAAGTTGCGGCAAGCTACCGACAACTGGTGACCCAATCGTCGCGACTTAGGACGTTCACTTACGACCACACCTACAACAAACTACGACCACACAGGTGACAACCTACGACAGCAGTAGTAGGTAGTCACTAATGGAATTCACTGAAGTCAGCACCCGGCGACAACCAACATCACCCAGAGACAACCTGCGCCATCCTGGCGACAACCTACGACAGCACCTACGACAGTAGAAGACAAGCTACGTCAAGCCTACAGTCGCCAAAAACCTTTGAACATTTCAAAATCCAGCGGTGACCAGAAAAACATTACGATTCTTTAGGCGACTTGAGGAGACTATTCACGACTTGAGGAGCCTAGTCGCCCGTAGTTGCCTGTAGTCGCTGAAAAAATCGCCTTAGTGGGACAGGGACATTAACGTTTTTTTTGTGTAACCTATTGTTAATTTGTTTGAATGCTATGTCCATAATACGTCCATATGTCCTATGTCCATAAACATAATAAAATAATTTTTGGAAATACTTCCAAAATGTTTATTTTCGCGGGAGGCAGAGGTAGGGGAGAGTCTGAAGAAGGACCCTGCCCCAAAATGTCACCTGCTTCATTCCCTCCGCATATGCTGCCTAACTTGCGTTCCTGCAACATTTTGTTGTTAGGCCTAAAATATTTAATTGATTTTGCTAAAAATTTTAGTAACACAGCATATTTTTATTTCAGATGAAGGTGAACGAATTTTTGGAATAAATGTTGCTAAAGTTTGGATCAAGATTTTAAAATGTTCACATATAAATTATCCCCTTCGAACTTCACCATAAAATGTTCAGCAGTGATATATCTAAGGAGCACTCAAATTCCTTGTTTATGATTCCCAATTGGTTGTTAGTGGGAAAAGGGGATAACAGGTCAAGTGCTAGACACACTGAAGTCCTGTATCGCCATGTTCATAATTGCAGCAGTCACTGTAATTGCCCACCAGTCCGTGGATTGTCGTTACTTGCAGAGGTTTCTGTTCCTTTACACAGTTAGCATCCTGCACTAAATGTCATCTAATTAGCATTGCAACTCAACAACCAGTCTCGGCCTTTTTCCCCCCTCATTGGTACCTAAGGACTTAGCTTAACTTACATTGCCATCCCACCCAACCCTCACTGTATTTATCTTTCTAAATGCTTCACGCGTCTTATTGCCCAAAACTACAATTTAATTCCTTTCAGTTTAGCTTCAAGATGTGCAGCCTGCCCTGTGTCATGGCTCTGTAGCACTGAACTGACAGAGTTGACATCAATGTCTACGCCTCCAAGTTTCCCTAAAGTTTAGTTTAGTTTCTCCCCGTTGGATTGCAACCTTGTCGTGGTCGGGGAGCTTGTGTGTCTCAGTGACCCCTAGAGCTATGCCAGTGGGAGATTCGTCTCCCATTAGGGTCTCCCATGCTGGACAGGTCGAAGGGTAGAGGCGAGACGAAGAGCGATCCACTGGTCCTCCAGGTTGGAGGTTGAGCACAGGATTAACAACCCTGTCTCGTAAAACAAATATGTTACGGAAACAGCAACTGAAGGACTCAACACTACTGAGTGGAGGACCTTCGTTGCTGCCCTACATGCCAGGAGGCATAATAGGCAGTAAGTAAGTAAGTTAGTTTAGTTTCGAGTTACAGATGGCAAACAGACCCTTCGGCCCACCAAGTCCGCACTGACCAGCGATCTCCACACACTAACACTCCTACACACACTAGGGACAATTTTACATTTATACCAAAGCCAATTAACCTACAAACCTGTACGTCTTTGGAATGTGGGAGGAAACCGACGATCTCGGAGAAAACCCATGCAGGTCACGGGGGGAACGTAAAACTCCGTGCAGACAGCACCCATTGACAGGATCAAACGCTGGCGCTGTAAGGCAGTAGCTCTACTACTATGCCACCGTGCCAACCAGTCTGTTCTGTCATTAGTTTGCACTCAGATGGACACAAACGCTGGAGTAACTCAGTGGGACAGGCAGCATCTGTGGAGAGAAGGTATGGGTGACGTTTCGGGTCGAGACCCTTCTTCAGATTAGTTTGCACTCATTCCAGAACCAGGAGCCACAGTTTTAGAATAGGAAGTAAGCTATTTAGAACGGAGACGAGGAAACATTTTTTCTCAGAGTGGTGAGTCTGTGGAATTCTCCGCCTTAGAGGGCAGTGGAGGCAGGTTCTCTGAATGCTTTCAAGAGAGAGCTAGATAGGGCTCTTAAAAATAGCAGAGTCAGGGGATATGGGGAGAAGGCAGGAACGGGGTACTGATTGGGGATGATCAGCCATGATCACATTGAATGGCGGTGCTGGCTAGAAGGGACGAATGGCCTCCTCCTGCACCTATTGTCTATTGTCTATTCCGCTTAAAATTATCCATTTTAAACCCAAATGTAGCTGGAATACAGGCTATAGACCAGGAGTGAATTTTAGTTCTTCCATCAAAGGTACACGCGATGAGCAGGGGCCCCAATCACTTAGTCACATCCCCTTCTCTTCCCAGGTCAAAATATATCTCTTTAGATTTTGAAGGATGCACAAATGTTTGTTACCAGTTCACCTGCTGAATCGCATCCTGCAGTGATAAAATTAAAATAGAAATGAGCAGGTATGAGTAAAAAGATGGTTAAGTGTAAGGAAACATGGGTATTGTATTGCACTGTTGCAACAACTTAGAAGTGGGTATCTTCCTAGATTATAGTTCAATTAAATCAAATACGGAATGATTGATTCCAAATAACTTTTACGCTTTAGTTAAGTTAACACTATTAATAGTTCAATACATTTTTGATTCCCTTGATTAATGAGATACTTACAGCAGGAAGCTTTATGAATCTTATCAGAAGATTGATGAATGTTATCATCCACCTCTGCAATATTTTAATCAACATGAGGTGAATAAATTACATAATTCAAGCAGAGAAAAATTGCCGAGGTGATCCCCATACTGACACTTGAGTCACGGATGCTTGTTATTCCATACACGTTACAACATTTCCCACAAAACAAAAGCAGCTGTAATCTATAACTTCATCAATTCTAATTGATTTTCTTTCAAAGGTATGATTAAAATGGAGGCACGATTTTCCACTGTTGTTGAGAAACAGCCATGATGTCAAGATAATTGGTTTATGTCCAGCAAACATTTCGAGCAATAATTGCAGTGAATTTATTGAAGTTAGTCATGTGCATGTAAACAAAAACTTTGCTATCGATTGGTGCGTGTGTGACTTTTCCCAATGCAGCCAAACACCTGACGGGAATGTAGTCAAACGGATCTTAAATTCTTGGACAATTGCAGTCTCTGAAAACTTTTACTATAACAGTGTTTGTACTTAACCTACCATCCAAGAGACTGGACAAGTTTCTTGGACGAACTGTTCTCAATGTACCATATTATATACACTCCCATGTTCGTCTAAGCGACCGTATGTGTGGGAACGCACAAGTGTCAATATCTGGCAAGATGCATTTGCTGCTTCCTTTCTCTTCCAGTGGGGTGTCATAGTGGCGCAGCGTTAGAGTTGCTGCCTTACAGCGCCAGAGACCCGGATTTGATCCTGATTACGGGTGCTATCTTTACAGAGTTTGCACGTTCTCCCTGTGACCACGTGGTGCTCCAATTTCCTCCCACATTCCAAAGACGTGCAGGTTTGTAGTTTAATTGGCTTCTGAAAAGTGTCCCTTGTGTGTAACATAGACCGAGTGTATAGATGATCGTTGGTCGGCGTGGACCTGGTCATAGGACCTGTTTCCACGCTGTATCTCACAATTTAACTCAACTAAACTAAAAAGTAAGAAAGAACTGCAGATGACTTGGACCAAGAGGGGACTTGTGCCTGAGCATCCAACACAGGTTTCACCTGCAATGACAGTAAAAAGGAGAACCTTCTTCCCCCCACCTCCTCCTAACCTGAAGCTGATATTTACAATTCAAGCATAACGAGCTGGATTCTTCTGGCCTCATTGAGCTATATTCTCCTTCTCCTGTGTTATCACCTGCCTGCACTCATATGGTCTAGAAGGCCAATATCACTGCTTCTCAATGCTCTCATGTCAGAAGGCAAGTCTTCAGAAAAAAGTAAGTCTCAAGCAGCAGAGTGCTGATGTCTCCACTGAAGAATACCCCTGGATACTTTAACAGATACAACGCCCAGCTGGGCTTTGGTAGTCAACAGAGCTGTCAAGGTTTCCACTTTATACTTAAAATATTGGAAAACATAGAAACATAGAAAATAGGTGCAGGAGTAGGCCATTCGGCCCTTCGAGCCTGCACCGCCATTCGATATGATCATGGCTGATCATCCAACTCAGTATCCCATCCCTGCCTTCTC
This sequence comes from Amblyraja radiata, assembly GCF_010909765.2. NCBI lineage: Eukaryota > Metazoa > Chordata > Chondrichthyes > Rajiformes > Rajidae > Amblyraja > Amblyraja radiata. The sequence continues at coordinate 14,405,431 of NC_045970.1, forward strand.
TCCATACCCCCTGATCCCTTTAGCCACAATGGCCACATCTAACTCCCTCTTAAATATAGCCAGTGAACTGGCCTCAACTACCTTCTGTGGCAGAGAATTCCACAGATTCACCACTCTCGGTGTAAAAAATAAATGTTCTCATCTCGGTCCTAAAAGACTTCCCTCTTATCCTTAAACTGTGACCCCTAATTCTGGACTTCCCCAACATCGGGAATAATCTTCCTGCATCTAGCCTGTCCAACCCCTTAAGAATGTTGTAAGTTTCTATAAGATCCCCCCTCAATCTTCTAAATTCTAGCGTGTACAAGCCGAGTCTATCCAGTCTTTCTTCATATGAAAGTCCTGCCATCCCAGGAATCAGTCTGGCGAACCTTCTCTGTACTCCCTCTATGGCAAGAATGTCTTTCCTCAGATTAGGAGACCAAAACTGTATGCAATACTCCAGGTGTGGTCTCACCAAGACCCTGTACAACTGCAGTAGAACCTCCCTGCTCTTATACTCAAATCCTTTTGCTATGAATGCTAACATACCATTTGCTTTCTTCACTGCCTGCTGCACCTGCATTCCTACTTTCAATGACTGGTGTACCATGACACCCAGGTCTCGTTGCATCTCCCCTTTTCCTAATCGGCCACCATTCAGATAATAGTCTACTTTCCTGTTTTTGCCACCAAAGTGGATAACCTCACATTTATCCACATTATACTGCATCTGCCATGCATTTGCCCACTCACCCAAACTATCCAAGTCACCTTGCAGCCTACTAGCATCCTCCTCACAGCTAACACTGCCCCCCAGCTTCGTGTCATCCGCAAACTTGGAGATGTTGCATTCAATTCCCTCATCCAGATCATTAATATATATTGTAAATAGCTGGAGTCCCAGCACTGAGCCTTGCGGTACTCCACTAGTCACTGCCTGCCATTCTGAAAAGGACCCGTTTATTCCTACTCTTTGCTTCCTGTCTGCCAGCCAGTTCTCTATCCACATCAATACTGAACCCCCAATACCGTGTGCTTTAAGTTTGCATACTAATCTCTTATGTGGGACCTTGTTGAAAGCCTTCTGAAAATCCAGATATAACACATCCACTGGTTCTCCCTTATCCACTCTACTAGTTACATCCTCGATTCATGTCTTCCTTAGTGAAGACAGAACCAAAGTAGTTATTCAATTGGTCTGCCATGTCCTTGTTCCCCATGATCAATTCGCCTGTTTCTGACTGCAAGGGACCTACTTTTGTTTTAACTAATCTTTTCCTCTTCACATATCTATAAAAGCTTTTGCTGTCAGTTTTTATGTTCCCTGCTAGTTTTCTTTCATAATCTATTTTCCCTTTCCTAATTAAGCCTTTTGTCCTCCTCTGCTGGACTGAATTTCTCCCAGTCCTCTGGTAGGCTGCTTTTTCTGGCTAATTTGTACGCTTCATCTTTTATTTTGATACTATCCCTGATTTCCCTTGTTATCCACGGATGCACTACCTTCCCTGATTCATTCTTTTGCTAAACTGGGATGAACAATTGTTGTAGTTCATCCATGCAGTTTTTAAATGCCTTCCATTGCATATCCACCGTCAACCCTTTAAGAATCATTTGCCAGTCTATCTTGGCCAATTCACGTCTCATACCCTCAAAGTCACCTTTCTTTAAGTTCAGGACCCTTGTTTCTGAATTAACAATGTCACTCTCCATCCTAATGAAGAACTCAACCATATTATGGTCACTCTTGCCCAAGGGGCCACGCACAACAAGACTGCTAACTAACCCTTCCTCATTACTCAATACCCAGTCTAGAATAGCTTGCTCTCTCGTTGGTTCCTCTACATGTTGGTTTAGAAAACTATCCCGCATACATTCCAAGAAATCCTCTTCCTCAACACCCCTGCCAATTTGATTCACCCAATCTATATGTAGATTGAAGTCACCCATTATAATTGTTTTACCTTTGTTTCACACATTTCTAATTTCCTGTTTGATGCCATCCTCAACTCCACTACTACTGTTAGGTGGCCTGTACACAACTCCCACTAGCGTTTTCTGCCCCTTAGTGTTTCGCAGCTCTACCCATATCGATTCCACATCCTCCAAGCTTTCTTTCCTTTCTATTGCGTTAATCTCCTCTCTAACCAGCAACGCTACCCCACCTCCTTTTCCTTTCTGTCTATCCCTCCTGAATATTGAATATCCCTGGATGTTCAGCTCCCAGCCTTGGTCACCCTGGAGCCATGTCTCTGTGATCCCAACTATATCATATTCATTAATAACTATCTGCACATTCAACTCATCCACATTATTAAAAGGGGAGAAAACAAAATAAAACGGAGAAAACAAAAGAAAAGGGGAGAAAGCAAAATAAAACGTCAAGTAAATGCATCTGGTTAGGACCAACCAAATACATCAGGATGAACAGTTGTCATGTCATCTGCAGGAACAGAATCAGTTTAAATTTCTCAATGGGAAGTCTAGCCAGCCTTGTTGAGTTCCCATGGAAGATTTGCAAATGTGCCCCAATGTAAAATGCTTTGGCTTCTGAGGTTGGGAAAAGCACTATAAAACGGCAATCTTTTCTTAAGGCTCAAGAGCATTAATTTTTCTTCACATGGGTAGCAATGATAGATTGACGTTTTCTGTAGTTTGCGTATATTTTGGTAGCCAATCATTTATTTTAAAGAAAAATTGACATGAAAGATAGCACCAGTTTATAAGAGAAAAATGCAAGGTGTTTAAGGAGCATGAATAAAAAAATAAAACAATAATTTTGCTAATACAATCAGAGAAAGAGCATCTCTGTAAAAGTGAAATAAAGGATTGAGTAAAACAGTAAGTGCGATTTTCTAAAAATGAATGTAGTTATCACACATCTTTCTTGTCCGAGGCCTTGCTGCCATAATTCTCAGTGAGTGATTAATTTTATATTGTCATCACTGTTATGTAGGTAATAAACAGCAACCAATGTGCACAGCAATGTGCAGCATCTCATCTATTTTCGTGCTGATAAATGTTTCACCAAGTCCTATTGTTGTACAAAATCTTACATTCTGCTCCACTTACATGAAGGAACAAGAAAATAACTCCAGCAGGCAATTAGAAGGGCCAAAAGGGTATATGAAATGCAAGTCAGATTAAAGAAAATCCCAAGGCTTTTTATATGTGCATTATAAACAAGACGGTAACTAGGGAGAAGGTATGACCTTTCAAGGATAAGGAAAGGAGTTTAATCCTGGAGTCAGTGGATGTTAGCAAGTTTTTTGAATTTGTATTCATCCAGGAGAAGAACACACTGTATAGTGAGATCAGTGCACAGTATACTAATATGTTAGGGCAGTTTGATATCAAGAAGGAGGTGTGTTGGGACACTTGAAGAACATTAAGGAGGATAAATCCCCATGTCCTGATGGGGTCCATCTCAATTATTGAGCGAGGTAAGAGAGGAGATTGCAGAGGCCTTGACAAAGATCAGAAAGGCCAGTGAGTCTCACTTCAGTGGTAGGGAAGCTAATGGAGATTGTAGGGAAGCAATTAGTTAGGATTTACTCACATTTGGAAGAGAATCGGATAACTAGGGACAATCAGCATGACTTTGTCTGCGGCAGGTCTTGTCTTCCCAACTTGATTGAGGAGGTGCTAAGATGATTGATGAGGGTAGGGCGGGGGATGCTGTCTACATGGGATTTAGTAAGGCATTTATTAAAGTTTCCCATGGTCAGCTGCTCCAGAAGATGTATGGGACCCACAGTGACTTGGAATTCAGATACGGAATTGCCTCACCTTGAGGAGACAGAAGGTAGTGGTGGAAGGGTGTTTATCTGGCATGAGGTCTGTGACCAGCAGTGGTCTGCTGGGACCTCTGGTGTTTGTGATATATATTAATGGCTTGAAAGTAGATGTGGATGGATTGGTCAGTGAGTTTACAGACCCCACCGGAAGTGATGGAGTTATGGATGGTGAGGAAGGCTGTAAAAGGATATGACAAGATCAGCTACAGATATGGGCAGAAAAATTACAGATATAGTCAAACGTGAGCAAGAATGAAGTGCTGCACTTTGCGGAGTTGAATATAAGGGTTAAGTATATTCTCTGCCTCAGAAGGCCGATTGTCAGGATGCTTTCAAGAGAGAGTTAGATAGAGCTCTTAAAGATAGCAGAGTCATGGGATATGGGGAGAAGGCAGGATGGGGCACTGATTGTGGATGATCCGCCATGATCACAGTGAATCTGGTTCAAAGGGCCAAAAGGCCTACTCCTGCACCTATTGTCTATACAGTTAATGACAAATCCCTCAACAGCATTGATGTAAAGAGGGATCTCGGGGGGTCTAAGTCCATAGCTTTCTGAAAGTAGTAACACATGTAGATAGAGTACTAAAGGTGTATGGTGTGTTTGTGTTTATTAGTTGAGGCACTGAGTATAAGAGTCGGGAAGTCCTGTTACAGCTTTATATTATTTTTCTGAGGCCATATTTGGACTATTATATGCCATTCTGGTCATGCAACCACAGGAAGGATGTGGAGTCTTCGGAGAGGGTGCAGAAGAGTTTTACCATAATGCTGCCTGGATTAGAGGGTTATAGCTAAAAGGAGAGGTCGGACAAGCTTGGATTGTTTTCTCTGGAACGTCGGAGGTTGAGGGGAGACCTGATAGAAGTATTTAAATTAGTAGAGGCATAGATAGGGTAGACAGTCAGAATATTTTTCCCAGGGTAAAGGTTAAAGGACACAGCTTTAAAGTGAGAGGGGTAAAGTTTAAAAGAGATGTGCAGGGCAAGTTTTTTGTCTACAATTGAGAGTGGTGGGTGCTTGGCACATGCTGCCAGAGGTGGTGGTGGAAGCAGATAAGACAGCGGTGTTTAAGAGGTGTTTAGATAGGCACATTTAATCAGCACATACGCAGGGAATGTGGTAAAGATTTAACCTCCGTTAAAAGAATTTATAAAGAAGAACATAAATAGGTCGACAAGAGCAGCATCCAGGGGTGATTGTGTTGTCCCGTTTAAGAAAAGTGTATTTGGCCAGACAGTATTTTCCTATAGAGCGTCGCATACCTGGAACGCGATCCCCTGCTTCATACGGGATCTGCCAACCATCACCACATTTACAAAACAACTCAAAAAATGGTTACTGGAAAATCAAACCTGTATTCATAATCAACCGTAATATAATCATCTGGCAGTCTTTTATTGTTACTTTTTAACTTTATTGTCTGTTTTGTTATGTTTTTTGTTTGTCTTTTGTTTTGTTTTGATTCTTTTCTTATGGATTGAATGTGTTGTGATGTGTTAACCTGGTTTACCAGAGGGACTACAGATGGAAATTAGCCTATAGCTATAATCTTGCGTATTGCATGCAAATGTTTATAAATATGCACTGTCCTTAATAAAAACATCTAAAAAAAATAAAAAATAAAAAAGAATCACGTGCAGGCAGAGGAGATTAAATGAGCCCCATATTCAGCTCAGACAGTGTGGGCCGTAGGGCCTGTTTCTGTGATACATGGAATAATGTTCTACGTTTTATGTTCCAGTCACTGTATTTTACAGCCTGGCTTTGCTCCTATTGTTTCATTCAACAGGATGTCGCAAATTGGACTGGGCTGTGCTCAACTTGACCTGTACATCGCGGGTCCCAGGCCCTCCTGCCCGCACCTTCTGATGATATGCTCAGTGCAACAATCCAGCAGATCACTACAGAACTGTCAGCTGTAACCCAGTACCATTTTACCTATGCACATGCAGAGGATGATAAATTTTAATTAGAAAATGATTTATATTGAACATCTATTCCAGTGGGATACATTTCCTCGCTTCATCAGTGAAAATGATAGGCACGATATCGTTCATGCAAAAGAATGGGTCAGAAAGCGGAAAACCTGGGTAAAGATTAAACTGAGCCTCGGGGGAGTAATGCCTTCTCTCTGAACCAGTAGGCATGAATCAACAGCACAAAATTGCTCATAATTCAGCATTAACTGCCTCTAAATTGTCAGTCCCACTCAGAGAAATCATTAGACGTTTGATATGAAAAATGGTAGTGTCGCAGTGTCATTGCACAGACCAGTCACTTGAAATCCAGTGTAAAGCATACTGCGCAGAGAAAGCTTTGCCCTGTACATAACCTATGTTTTCCCTTGCACCACACAGTTCGATACTCAGATTGAGTGCAAAAGGTATGTTATTTAAAAATTTAAGTGAGGTGCCTCATCCAGATACACAAAGGTTTTAACGTCCATGCTTGCTTCGCATTCAAACAATGCTATGGCAACATAAAACTCAGAGAATAAAATACAATACAATATTTATTATCATTTGAACCTCAGTGAGGCTCAAACAAAACTCTGTTTCTACAGCCATACAAACAAAAACGATTCCTAATAGACACACAACCAATTCACACAAACATCCATCACAGTGAACCTCCTCCTCACTGTGATGGAAGGCAAAACTGTCTACCGCAAGGTTAGCATTTTACTTTGTAGAATTAGTTAATTGTTATGTCTCATATCAAGGCCATATGGCTCATCAAATCTCTGGAGCCTCCAGGGTAATCTAGTCATTCCTACTCTCCCTCCGTTCTCCCATTAATTCTGCGAATTATTACCTCCCAAATGTCTATCCAATTCCTTCTTGAGAGTCCTGATCGATTCCATGTCAACGCTGTTGCAAGGAGTGAGTTTTAGATCATCGCTACCTTCTGCATAAAATAAGCTGTTCCTTTCACTTTCCTTTTTAACTTCTGACTAAAATCTCAAATCTATGCCACAGATTTATCTGCTGATTGTGAATTTCCATCTATTTGTTCCATTTAACATTATCATGCTTTAGTACAATTTTATCGGATCATCTAATTTTCATAGGTGGGTCAGCAGAGGAGAGATTAACTCTTTAGGTGACCACTCTGGACCCAGCGCATAGCTGTAATTACAAAGAAATGTATGCCATCACCTTTATTTTCTTGCGAGATTAAAGAGATTCATCATATCACCAAATATCAAACAAACTTCTGTAGAAAGTATCCTGATGAGTTACATCGTGGCCTGATACGGCAATTCCAACACACAAAAATGCAAACGGAAAAATGGTGTAAAAATTGGTGGGCTCAGCCTGGTACATGTTAGGCACAGCTCTTTGTTAACTGAAAGGATCTACATGAAGCAGTGCCTTAAGAATGTGGCATTCATCTTTGATCAAGATCTCCAACGTCCAGTCCATGCCCTTTTCTCACTGCTATTATCTTCCAGGAGGTTCAGAACCCATACACCCAAACACCACCAGATTTGGGAACAGCTACTTTTCTACTCAGGTACTATTGCAACGTCAAAGAAACAGTTAGACAGGTACATGGATAGGACAGGTTTATAGGGATGTGGGCCAAATGCAGGCAGGTGGGATTAGTGTAGATGGGACTTGTTGGCAGGTGTGGGCAAGTTGGGCTGAAGGGCCTGTTTCCATGCTGTATGACTCTACAACTCTTGCAGCTATCAGTTTCTTGAACAGACCTGCACAATCCTAATCCTACTTTGGGAATGGAACAATATGGACCATCTCTTGCACTACCATGGATTGGATTTCTGTGTGTGTTTTGAACTGATATCTTGTTTTTACACATTTTGTTCCTTTTCACTGTTTTGGAGAATGTATGTATCATTTATGTTTGGTGTGTTGACTGAGTCTTTGTGCGTGCAATACTGCTGCAAACAAGATTTCCATTGAACCTGTACCTCACCATGCTCGTGCACATAACAAGAAACTTAACATGACTTGAACCACCCTTTCTCTAAGGAGAACAAGGGGCGGCACAGTGGTAGAGTTGCTGCCTTACAGCGCCAGAGATCTAGGTTCGATCCTGACGAGGGGTGCTGTCTGTACGGAGTTTGCACGTTCTCCCCGTGACCTGCGTGGGTTTTCTCCGGTTTCCTCCCACATTCCAAAGACATGCAGGTTTGTAGGTTAATTGTCTTCTGTAAAATTGTCCACAGGAGTGTAGGACAGAAGTACTGTACAGGCGATCGCTGGTCGGTGGGCCAAAGGGCCTGTTTCCATGCTGTATCTCTAAACTAAACAAAACATCTCCAGCCTCTCTAGTTGAATCTGTATAGCTGAAATCATTTATATCTGTAATCTTTCAAGGAACTCTTTCGCACTCTCTCCAGGGTAGAATAACAGGTATCGGATGACATACACAGGCTATTACCCAACTTGTGTTTCATATCAGTTGAACATAACATCTCTATTTTTATACTCTGTGCCTCTGTTTATGAATCCTAGGATCCCTTATGCTTCACTGATGAACACACACACCCAATTTTAAAGGCAACTTAATTTTAAAGACATATTCACCAAGGCTTTCCATTTGCTTTTTCTGCCATAAGATTCAGCTTCACACTGCTTTATTTTAACTTGTATCCGCCACCTGTTTGTATCCAACCGTGAGATGAGTGTAATTGGGTGGCTGTTGGTCGGTGGAGACCAAATGGGCTGAAGGGCCAGGTTCCATGCTATATCTTCTGCTGACTCTAAAGTAATCTACATCATATCGTAGGATATTACTGAAGGAAACAGCCCATCAGGCCTGCACCGACCATCAACCACTCTCACAATCTCACAGTAATCCAATTTTTTATTATTGTCTAGAGAGACACAAAAAGCTGGAGTAACTCAGCGGGACAGGCAGCATCTCTGGAGAGAAGGAACGGGTGAAGTATCAGGTTGAGACCCTTCTTCTACTTTTATTTTCCCCATTCTTATAAACTCCTCTCTGATTCTACCACTTACGTACTCATTGGGGGGGGGGGGGGGGGGGGGATTTTCAGAGGCCAAATAACTTATCAACTCAGATGTCTTTACGATGTTGGGAGGAAACAACGTGGTCACAGGGAGAATCTGCAAACCGCTCACAGACAACATCTGAGGTCAGGATTAAACCAACATATCTGGCCCTGTGAAGCAATGGCCATACTAGCTGAGCCACTGTACCAACCTACAGTCTACTGTTTACTGCACACGTTAGCTTGGCCATTGGTGTCAAAGTCATTCACTTATAATCAAGATGGGCAGTGATTGCAGCAATGACCACTGAGGAATTGCACTGCCCACCAACTCCCAATCTGAAAAATAATTGTTTTACATTTGTTCACCAATTTCTGCCTTTACGTAATTTATTATCCATGCCACTGATACAAAGGTACAGAATGGATACAGGCTCTTTGGCCCACCGATTCCATGCCAACCATCGATCACTGTTGCACCACATTCACATTCACTTCCTCAGCATCAGGGGCAATTTACAGAAGCCAATTAACTTACACACCTTCAGGTCTTTGTGATGGGGGGGGGGGGAACAGAGCACCGAGAAGAAACCCACAAAATCACAGGGAGAACATGCACACTCCACAGAGAACACCCGAGGTCAGGATCGAACCCAGGTCTCCAGCGCTGTGAGGCAGCAGCTCTACCAGCTGCATCGCTGTGCATCCCCATTTATAGATTCATGAACTTCAATTCCATTCACCAGCATCTTTTGGTACACTGTTCCCTTTCTCAATCTCTCCTCTGTGATCTTATTAAAGAATTCAGGTTAACCAAGTGCAATTTACCATCAGTAACTCTATATTGATATCCCCAGATCAATTCAAACATTTACAGTGCCTAGTAAAGTATTCTTTCCATCTTTAATGTTTATCAATGTTTTCCGTAACAAAGGTTAAACATACTGTTATCACAAAAGCTTTTCACTTTTCACAAAAGCTTTTTACTGTACCTCGGTACATGTGACAATAAACTAAACTCATTATGAGACAGGCCATAGAACATAGAACACTATAGCACAGGAACAGGCCCTTCGGTCCACAATTTCAGTGCTGACCATGATATCAAGTTAAACGTATCTCCTCTGCATATGATTCATATCCCTCCATTCCCATATCCATGTGCATTTCTAAATGCCACTATCATATAGGCCTCCACCACGATCCCTAACAACAGGTTCCAGCGCTCTCTGTAAAAAGCTTGCCCTGCACATCTTTACATTTTGACCCTCTCACCTTAAAGTTCTAGTCTTTGGCATTTCCACCTTGGGAAAAAGATTCTGACTCTCTATCCTATTTTATGGCACATAATGTTATATATTTCTATCAGATTTACCCTCAGCCTTTAAAGTTCCAGAGAAAACAATCCAAGTTTGCCAACATCCTGCTATAGCTAATATCCAGTCAGCATTCTGATAAACCTCTTCTGCACCATTTCCAAAGCCTCCACATCCTGCTTGTAATGGGGTGACCAGAACTGCATGCAATACCTCAAATGCCACCTTACCAAAGTTTTGTGGACATGCATCATGACTTCCTGACTCTTATACTCAATGTCCAACCAATGGCGGTGAGCAAGCCATATACCTTTGTTACTACATGTGTTTCCACTTTCAGGGAGCTATGACTTGGATCCCATGAACCCTCTGAATATCCATGCTGTTTTGGGTCATGCTATTAACAGTCTGTGTAGCTCTCCTCTTAGATCAGACCTCCAGTATCTTCTCTGTGTAATTAAAATTTGCAGCCTCCTAGCATCCTCCTCACAGCTAACACTGCCCCCCAGCTTCGTGTCATCCGCAAACTTGGAGATGTTGCAGTCAATTCCCTCGTCCAAATCATTAATATATATTGTAAATAGCTGGGGTCCCAGCACTGAGCCTTGCGGTACCCCACTAGTCACTGCCTGCCATTGTGAAAAGGACCCTTTTACTCCTACTCTTTGCTTCCTGTCTGCCAGCTAGTTCTCCATCCACATCAATACTGAACCCCCAATACCGTGTGCTTTAAGTTTGTATACTAATCTCTTATGTGGGACCTTGTCGAAAGCCTTCTGAAAGTCCAGATATAACACATCCACTGGTTCTCCCTTATCCACTCTACTAGTTACATCCTCGAAAAATTCTATAAGATTCGTCAGACATGATTTACCTTTCATAAATCCATGCTGACTTTGTCCAATGATTTCACCACTTTCCAAATGGGCTGCTATCCCATCTTTAATAACTGATTCTAGCAGTTTCCCGACTACCAATGTTAGACTAACAGGTATGTAATTCCCCGTTTTCTCTCTCCCTCCCTTTTTAAAAAGTGGGGTTACATTAGTTACTCTCCAATCCTCAGGAACTACTCCAGAATCTAAAGAGTTTTGAAAAATTATCACTAATGCATCCACTATTTCTGCGGCTACTTCCTTAAGTACTCTGCGATGCAGCCTGTCTGGCCCTGGGGATTTATCGGCCTTTAATCCATTCAATTTCCCTAACACCACTTCCCGGCTAACCTGGATTTCACTCAGTTCCTCCATCTCATTTGACCCCTGGTCCCCTGCTATTTCCGGCAGATTATTTATGTCTTCCTTAGTGAAGACAGAACCAAAGTAATTATTCAATTGGTCTTCCATGTCCTTATTCCCCATGATCAATTCACCTGTTTCTGACTTCTGCAAGGGCCTACATTTGTTTTAACTAATCTTTTTCTCTTCACATATCTATAAAAACTTTTGCAGTCAGTTTTTATGTACCCTGCCAGTTTTCTTTCATAATCTATTTTCCCTTTCCTAATTAAGCCATTTGTCCTCCTCTGCTGGACTGAATTTCTCCCAGTCCTCTGGTAGGCTGCTTTTTCTGGCTAATTTGTATGCTTCATCTTTTGTTTTGATACTATCCGTGATTTTCCTTGTTATCCACGGATGCACTACCTTCCCTGATTTATTCTTTTGCCAAACTGGGATGAACAATTGTTGTAGCTCATCCATGCAGACTTTAAATGCCTTCCATTGCATATCCACCGTCAACCCTTTAAGAATCAATTGCCAGTCTATCTTGGCCAATTCACGTCTCATACCCTCAAAGTTACCTTTCTTTAAGTTCAGGACCCTTGTTTCTGAATTAACAATGTCACTCTCCATCCTAATGAAGAACTCAACCATATTATGGTCACTCTTGCCCAAGGGGCCACGCACAACAAGACTGCTAACTAATCCTTCCTCATTACTCAATACCCAGTCTAGAATAGCCTGCTCTCTCGTTGGTTCCTCTACATGTTGGTTTAGAAAACTATCCCGCATACATTCCAAGAAATCCTCTTCCTCAGCACCCTTGCCAATTTGATTCACCCAATCTATATGTAGATTGAAGTCACCCATTATAACTGTTTTACCTTTGATGCACGCATTTCTAATTTCCTGTTTGATGCCATCCCCAACTCCACTACTACTGTTAGGTGGCCTGAACACAACTCCCACTAGCGTTTTCTTCCCCTTAGTGTTTCGCAGCTCTATCCATATCGATTCCACATCCTCCAAGCTAATGTCCTTCCTTTCTATTGCGTTAATCTCCTCTCTAACCAGCAACGCTACCTCACCTCCTTTTCCTTTCTGTCTATCCCTCCTGAATATTGAACATCCCTGGATGTTCAGCTCCCAGCCTTAGTCACAGTTTAAGAATAAGGGGTAGGCTATTTAGGACTGAGATGATTTTAGATAATCAGCCATGATCATATTGAATGGTGCTTTATTTGTCACTTGTGCACTGCACAGCAAAATATCTTTGCATATTTACACATGCTGTTTTGGCGCCATTTCCAAAGTGCGAAGTCCTATCCACCCGCTCGGTATAATGGAGCAGTTCCCAATCCAGGTCAGCCCAGGCTCCTGCAGAGCCTCCTCCGTCGCCTTCGACTGGATTGGCCCGCAAACCAACGACCCTATCCTCGCCCGGCCATCTTTTTCTCCTACCACAGCCAACCTTGAAGGTGCTGGAGGCATTACGTTGGTTCGCCCACCAACGAGCCCTTGCTCCTCGCGCTTGACGATTCCAGTGGTTCTCTTCCGGTATCGGGGTGCGCCATGACTTTAGGTCCTCCAGGTGGGTTCCTGGTACCACAATCCGTCAAGCGTTCAGGTCCTCCAGGAGGGTTCCTGGTTCTGCATTCTGTTGAGCCTCTAGGCGGGTTCCACAGTCCACCGAGTCTCTGGGCCTTTCAGGCAGGCGTCGTAGCTGTGGCACCTTGGGAAGGAGTCAATGCCCTGATAATCTGTTCATTTCAACCTAGTCAGCAGCTGTACAAGGATGCGAGCATATGAATACAATAAAATAGTGGGAGTTAACCACTCGGCCCATCAAACCCGCCCTGCCATTCATAATGATCATGCTTGATCTGCTCCAGGCCTCACTCACCTCCTCTGTGCCAGTTCTCCACAGCGCGCACATTCCTGATGTTTCAAAGATTTATCTATTTCCTTTTTAAATACTCCTAACGATATAGCCTCAGCCCCCTAGGGTATTAATTACCAGAGATTTACAACCCCTGTGTGATAGAAGCAATAGCAGGGTATTGAATCTGTAGAGAGCACAACTGCAACTCATGAAGGCTTGATGTTGGAAAAACAGTCTGTGGGTGAAGACAGTGGAGAGGCAGAGCTGGGTGACATCAGCATTCATGGAAAACCAGATCCAAAGTCACTTAATGACGGCACAAAAGGACAACCTGCAAATGAGGTAGTTTATTTATTACTGGTCTCTGCAGAGAAGATGAAACACATCTGCAGTGCTTCAATAATGCAGAGACTCCTCTGCCTTGACAGCTGCAGCATTTGGCTGTAATGAGAATTTTAAATTCAATTTAATTTAAAATGCAGCTCATTTCTGTGGAACATTGATCTGGAGATGAAAAAAAAACAAATGAGTTTGGCCTTAACTTAAAATAAGGAAGTCAAACATGGACGGCAAACAGGCTGTAATTTATGTGGTGCTATCAACGTGCGAGACACAGAGATTCAGCAGCAGCTTGAGATTTAAATGAAAGAAATCTGCCTTACTTGCTTTGGTGTGTATTAGCATTGTGGCCAGACTTTCTAAGCAAAACTAGAGGAAGGGAAACCCAGTCCGCACCACAAATGTTACAGGTTTATCAGAGCTGTGTTTCCCATTGGGCGAGTATATCAGAAATTCTGGTCTAGAGGTTAGTAGGCCATTCGAAGTTTGTAAGATCTCATAGCAATCAGTGCTGTGCACACAAAAACAGAATTCCATTAGCATGTGGCAGGTTTAGCTCTGCATGGGGACCACACTTTATCTCCACTGAAATAGCTGTAAAACTCTCGTATATAGATATTTTCCCCCTGTATTGCAAGTCATTTCACAAATACTGCAAATGTTGTATTTTGGTAGCATTAGCATTTGCATGCCTATCGACCTCTCTGCTGGGCATCCTTGAGGCAGATGTTTATCCTGATCAACATTTTAGTTTAGGTTAGTTTAGAGATACAGCACGGAAACAGACCCTTTAGCCCACCGAGTACACACCAATCAGTGATCCCCGCACATTAATACTACCCTACACATACAAGGGACAATTTTACATTTATACCAAACCAATTAACCTGTACGTCTTTGGATGTTAGGGGGGAAACTGATGATCTCGGAGAAAACCCACGCAGGTCACGGGGAGAACATACAAACTCCAGATAGACAAGTACACATAATCGGGACGACATATGGCACAATGGGCTAAGTGTTCGGCTGGCAACCGGAAGGTAGCCGGTTCGAATCCCGCTTGGAGTGCATACTGTCGTTGTGTCCTTGGGCAAGACACTTCACCCACCTTTGCCTGTGTGTGAATGTGTGTGAGTGATTGGTGGTGGTCGGAGGGGCCGTAGGCGCAGAATGGCAGCCACGCTTCCGTCAGTCTGCCCCAGGGCAGCTGTGGCTACAGAAGTAGCTTACCACCACCGAGTGTGACTGAGGAGTGAATGAATAATGCGATGTAAAGCGCCTTGAGTATTAGAAAGGCGCTATATAAATCCCATCCATTATTATTCATTATTATAATCAGGATTGAACCCGGATCTCTGGCGCTGTAAGGCAATAGCTCTACCGCTATGCTGCCTAAATGTCCATTTATCAGCCCATTTCTGCCAAAGCTAATTCCATTTGTTTGTTGGAGCTTCAGCATCCCTGGTGCCTTCTGTGAGGCTTGTGCTGTATTCGTTGTTAGATGACCCTCCGTGATACTTAAAGAAACTGCCATTGTCTACCATAAGCATGTTTAAAGTTATCAGGCTTGCAAAGGATTTTTGTGGAGTGATGAAGACTTGGTTTAGTTTAGAGATAAAGCATGGAAACAGGCCCTTCGGCCCACCGAATCCATGCCAACCATCGATCACTCATTCATTAGTTCCAAGTTATCCCACTTTCGCATCCATTCCTTATACGCAATTTACATCGATCAATTAACTTACAAACCTGCACATCTTTGGGATATGGGAGGGTCCGGAGCACCCGGAGGAAACCACGCAGTCACAGGCCGAACATGCAAACTCCACACAGGCAGAACCCAAGGCCAAGATTGAACTCGGGTCTCTGGCGCTGTGGAACCCTCTCCAAGACAGACGTGAAGCTCACCGTTTGACCTGTTTTTACAAAATGTTAAATGGTCAGATCGACATAGTCTACAAGACCTACACCAAACCCAAACCAATTAGGAGCAGATGAGGGCATTCGATCCAATTTGTGATCCCAGCTATAAAGACAGATGTATACAGCAATTCGTTCTTCCCCCGCACAATTAAAGCATGGAATAATCTCCACCCAACTATAGTTACCCAACCAGATGCAACTAAATTTAAAGTATCTCTTTCTTCCCAATAACCCTTTCTGGCTTAAGCCCTCCCTTCACCACCTCCAGTTTAAATTCCATTTGGAATATTTTGGAGGACCAAGAAACCAAGAACCAAGAGGCAGCAGCTTTACCACTGCGCCACTGTATGACTTGTATAAACTGACTTTGCAAATGGCTGTCCCTACAAAGCTTTACCACAGAGAATACTCACGAATCACCACCCTACTCTTCCATCCATCTTGTACCCACCACTGCTGGGCTCTGAGGTGCTGGAATTCCCCACCACAGGTGATCTGAGTACTGTTCTAGATACACAAATAACTTGCTGAGAGAATAGTAATAAAGTTCCACCACAAAAGCTGGCCAAATCCGGCATAATTTGCTTGAATTGATATAAGCCTTGATAAAAAAAAGTTTAATTGAAAATCGGCCCCAATGGGTAGAAATAACATAAAAGGAAAATCAGAATTTACAGAAAACCAAAAGATTTCCAATAAAATAATAACCATTAAAACTTCATTCACTCATTCATTCGTCATCGTTGAAAACATTAACGACGCACTGGTGCTGGTTTCCAACAGGAACAGTGACAGACGCACCACACATCTCTGTCCTCCAATTCCTGCGGACTTCCGCCGCTGGAGGTATAGGATTTTGGTGTGTGTGCTTTACCATCATTCTTTACAATGCTATGTACGACAGTGATCACAACTTCTACTGAAGTGTGGATGGCATTGGCTCGCTGGAAGCTCATCCTCACTTTGACAGGCCTTGTTTTTGGTCCTGCTGTGGGTCCACACCTGGCAAACCAGGTGGGGGAGACGGTTTAGTCACCAACTATCCGACCATGGAGCAGGTAGCACGGTATTACATGGTACCTGGGGCGGGGGGAAACTCTCCCCGACCTGACCTTTCATTCTACATTCAGTGCTAGTGGGAGAGATCTATGGATTAACCACAGTGACTGGGATGGGAAGTGTGGCTAAAACAGCCAGCCAACAACAGATCGTTCTTTATTGCAGAGCCTGGTGGTGGTGGCCCGTCGTAGACGAGGATAGCAGGGTTGTGCAGTCTCATGTCTGGTGGGATCGAGTGTGGCTCACGAGTCCGATGCGCGAAGCACACACACGGGGGCAGTGGGGGGGGGGGGACATGAAGGCCGCTGTGGGGGGATTTATGGTTGCAACCTTCCTCCTGAATCTGGCTCTAACCAGTTGGCTTCGACGATTATCTTCAAAACTGCTGACCCCCTTCCTGGTGGTCGTACGCCAGCCAGTCCTGTCACTGGCTCGGGTTTCCAGTTGTTTTGGGGGCTCGGCCTGCATGCTAGAGGTGGTCCTTGATGCTTTCTTTGAACTATTTCTTTGGGCGCCCTGGGTTCCTTTGATCCTGTGACAGAACTCTGTACTGGAGTTGAGGAGGCATGTGGGATTCATGGGATTACATGGTCAGTCCATCGAAGCTGGGTCTTTATGACCATTGCTTCGATGCTTGTGAAGCCAAACCGGTCCAGCACTTCCACGTTGGTCACCCTGTCTTGCCACCGAATGCCCTTGATGGACCACAGAGAGCGCAGGTGGAATTTCTCAAGCTGGCAGAAGGTCCATGTTTCACATTCATGTGGCAGAAGAGGATAAACTAAAGTTGATGCTCACTTTGCCAAGGCAAATGTTTTCAGCTGTCTGGAATCATGATTGTATCCTGGAATTCTAGTGTCAGAGGAGGATAAGACTTTATGTTAAGAAAAGCCATTACAAAAATGAATGCCACAAGCTGAACAAACAATGGAAAATCGTACTTTTAAGTATTTTATTTCAGACATCACTCACAAGGGGAAAACTCATATGACAACTTGCAGCTATCAGCGTAATGAGTGACAAATTGATCTGAGATCGAGAGCCTGCAGTTTTATAATTCTTTCATTTATGAAACGGTAGCCCATCTTTCCCATAGCAGCGGTGTAGAATATCAATAAAAATGTTGAACAATTTATTGGATTGTGTCCTACAAAAATGCTTACCTTTGCATTCACGCTCCTAGGATGACAGATGCTTAAGTTTGATTGCATCTATCCGGGGTGCTATCAATCTCTCTTGGCATTCTAGAACACCTTAAGCTAGAAAACACTGGTGAAGAAAAATGATGGTAGGCGGCCTATAATAATACCTTCTATAAGACATCATGGAGTGTTGCTGTACAGGGTGTTTACATTTTTCAGTTTAGTTTATTGTCATGTGTACCGAGGTACAATGAAAAGCTTTTGTTGCGTGCTAACCAGTCAGCGGAAAGTCAATACATGATTACAATCGGGCCAATCACAGTGTGTAGATACATGATAAGGGAATAATGTTTACTGCAAGATAAAGCCAGCAAAGTTCGATCAAAGATAGTCCAAGGGTCACCAATGAGGTAGATAGTAGTTCAGAACTGCTCTCTAGTTGTGGTAGGATGGTTCAGTTGCCTGATAACAGAAAGAAAGAAACTGTCCCTGAATCTGGAGGTGTGTGTTTTCACACTTCTATACCTTTTGCCCCGATGGGAGAGGGGAGACGATGGAGTGCCCAGGGAGCGACTTGTCCTTCATTATGTATGTTAACCTTCCCAAGGACCCCAGTTGCACTGAGGATTAATTAGGACATTAACTTGCTTGTATATCAGCGCCATTTCAAAAAACAAATGTAAGTATTCTTTTAAAGTATTTTAAACACAAAATAATGTTTCTTTTAGTTTCGGGTGACACCAAATTTCATTAGTAGAAAGATTACCAACCTATTTGTAATTTGCAATCCACTGCTATATAATTCCTATTACTATCCTTCCCAATTCCCTTCACTATCCCTCTTAAAAACCATACTTAATCAGATGTCAGTCATTGCTTTAAATGCATTAATGCACCGGCTGCTTTGATCAGTATTTTCACACCTGACCCTTCCCTATCTCCATGTCTCACTCTCCCCTGACTCTCAGTCTGAAGAAGGGTCTCAACCCAAAACGTCACCCATTCCTTCTCTCCAGAGATGCTGCCTGTCCCGCTGAGTTACTCCAGCTTTTTGTGTCTCTCTTCATTACTTTAATAGGGTGGTTTCCATTAAAAACTCTCCAATAGGTTATTGCCATTCCACACCTTCTGTTTATATAATTGAAGAAACATAACCCTATATAAGGTGACTTTTGACCTTCCAGAGAATTCTCAAATGGTTGAACCAGGTTAGTTCATATGTGTAAATCTAAAGGAATCAATGTCTGCATCACAGTGTTTAGGCAGCATGCAGAAATATAGACGTTTAGAATGAAACTGAAGGGAAGAACTGCATGGCTATAGAAAATATTGAAAGCATAGGTCGCTTTGGAGTGCATATGTTTCCATGAAATTTTCTGATTTCCCTTGATTTAAATTAATGTAAGAAAATTAAGAAGATTATTTTATGTGATTCTGACGACATCGGGAGGGGAATGGGGAGTGCAGGGGAGAGATATGTTTTTGCCTTCCATCACAGCGAGGAGGAGATGCGCTGTGATGGATGTTTGTGTAAATTGTGTTGTGTCTTGGTTCTTTCTTGTGTGTATGACTGCAGAAACATTTCGTTTGAACCTCAATGAGGTTCAAATGACAAATAAATTGTATTGTGTTGTATTGTATTGTATTGTAGTCCAAGATTTGCTGCACAAATGAAATGCAATACATCTAGGCAGAGACTTGTGGAAAATCTCAGCTGCCGCTTCCATTGGAATTGTAAGCCATGGGAATATTTGTTTTTAAACTCTACCCAAGAACCCTACCACTTAAAATACATTATACAGACCATTGGTGAGAAGGATATTTGATCATTCATATAAATATTCTAATTCATAAGTTTATGTTCATTTGTGAGCAAAATTAGGCCATTCTGATCATCACGTCTACTCAACCATTCAATCATGGCTGATCTATCTCTCCCTCCTAATCCCATTCTCTTGCCTTCTCCTCATATCCCCTGACACCCATTCTAATCAAGAATCTATCTATCTCTGCCCTGAAAAATATCAATTGATTTGACCTCCACAGCCTTCTGTAGCAATTAATTCCACAGGTTCACCCCCCTCTGACTAATTCCTCCTCATCTCCTTTAAAAAGGAATATCCTTTGATTCTGAGGCTATGACCTCTGGTCCTAGACACTCCCACGAGTGGAAACATCTCTCCACATCCACTCTGTCCAGGCCCTGATATTTTGCTTCATGAAATCTTAATATTAAAGTTTACAAACAGATACAGTCCTTCTATAATGCTGCAATAGAAAGCCTTGCTGAAAATATGAAAACACATTTTGAAGAGGGAGGGTGAGTATTTAGATGTTCTTTCCCCCTTATAACCCAAGGGCATCTGCTCCAACATGATACTGTGATTGGTCCTTGGGATGGGATGTGTGGATGAGGGTATGGCATGGACCTATGGGCAAAATGGCAAATTTGGAAGCAGTTGTAGCCATTAGAACAAGTTGAATGTAATCACTAGTTATAATAGGTGGGTAATGCTGATGCATACATCTTAAGGAGGAAGGGTGCAACAAAAAAAGTTTGGAACCTAATCTTTAGATTATTCCAAGAATGAATTGACAAGAAATCTTATTGTCCTCATTTGTGGTAAGTCATATCTTATTGACTATTACTGGGATTACAAATGGAATTGTTAATATTTATAGGCACTTAAGCAGTAACAAATATCGACACTGGCAAATGCACTAGTTGAGGATTTCCTGCCAGTTTTCTCTGCACCTGGTCGCCAGGTGGACTCCATAGGTGAAGCCTAATCTTGCTGATTCCCTGGATTTCTCTGAACAAATCACCTCTTCGATTTTCCATTTGTTTAGTTTAGTTTGGAGATACAGCACGGAAACAGGAACTTCAGCCCACCGAGTCTGCACCGACCAGCGATCCCCACACATTAACACACACTAGGGACAATTTTACATTTCTGCCAAGCCAATTAACCTACAAACCTGGACGTCTTTGGAGCGTGGGAGGAAACCGAAGATCTCGGAGAAAACCCATGCAGGTCACGGGGAGAACGTACAAACGCCGCACAGACAAGCACCCGTAGTCAGGATCGAACCCGGGTCTCTGGTGCTGTAAAGCAGTAGCTCTACCACTACATCACTGGTGCTACTCGCATTCGGCCTACCCTTCCATGGGATCTGAGATCCCAGTGATTTCAATGGGGACAACAGGCCAAACTGTTAGGAGGCAAGGAGGAGGGAGATACTTTGATGTGATTTTGCTTTAATGTTTATCATTGTAGCATGTACATTGGATTTTTTAATTAAATAAATAAATATAATTACTATTTTTAATTTCCATAAAGTTATTTAAAAACTTGTTTTAAAATCATATCGCTTTCACAGCTAGATATTCATTGCCAGCTGTCATCTGGTCCAACATTGAACACAGAGCTCGATATCAGGATGCAGAACATCACTGAGGTTGGTCCACCATGTTTGGACAGGTAACTTTGGTTCATGGGACCCACAGGCAGTGATACTGAATCAACAGATTCTGACTAAATTAAGTTGAAGATATAAATGTTTTAAAGGCAGTTAGTTCATTTCTGTTTAAAATCACGGTAATGGTCTGCATTCAGAGCTAATCAAATATCTGGCCCAAAGCTATGGGAATTGAACATTATATATTACATGTGTAAGAAGGAACTGCAGATACTGGTTTAAACCGAAGATAGACACAAAAAGCTGGAGTAACTCAGCGGGACAGGCAGCATCTCTGGAGAGAAGGAATGGGTGACGTTTCGACTTGAAACGTCACCCATTCCTTCTCTCCGGAGATGCTGCCTGTCCCGCTGAGTTACTCCAGCTTTTTGTGATTATATATTACATGCATAAATTCTTGATCTCATTAACATTTGCCAACAGTTATACTTGAAAACGCCAATACAAAGTTTCTAATGTTGCAAGCACCAGACCCAACATCTATGATTCACCAAATAACTGACATTGTTGTATAATTCAATACACTCCATTGCTGAACCTATAAGCTCACCAATCTTGCTGAGAGTCTAAATCATATTACTCATAAGGTCATAAGTTCATGTGATAGAAGCAGAAATAGGCCATCAAGTCTACTCCACTATTCAATCATGGCTGATCTATCTCTCCCTCCTAACCCCATTCTCCTGCTTTCTCCCCATAACTGCTGACACCCATACTCATCAAGAATCTACCTTTGCCTTAAAAATATCTATTGTCTTGGCCTCCACAACTCCACAACCTTCTGTGACAAAGAATTCCACAAATTCACCACCCTCTGACTGAAGACATTTCTCCTCATCTTCTTCCTAAAAGAACGTCCTTTAATTCTGAGGCTCTGACCTCTAGTCCTAGACTCTACCACTAGTGGAAACATCCTCTCCACATTCACTCTACCCAAGCCTTTCAGTTGCCAAGTTTCAGAGAGGTCCCCCCTCATTCTTCTGAACTCCAGCGCCGTCAAATGCTCACATTGCTGAAGTTTTGTAACTCAGATCCAACACTAGTTCATATTCATCACACAATCAGATACCGTTTTGATCTCAGCGAGGATTCTTATGACCTGAATTAGCAGGCAAAGATTATTTATTTTTAATTATTTTGCTTTAAATGTCCATGTTTTTATTCATATTTTATTAATATCATAATTAACTTTTTTGCATTTAGTTTTCTTTGGTAACATTAAACATTTTTACCTCAATTTTAATAGCTTAATTGTCAGAGATATATAAGGACAAACTACCTCACAGCTTTCACAGCTGGTAAAGCTCTCCAGAGTTTGTGGTGCGAGAACTTGTTAGAGTGATTTTGGAGAGACCCTTTATGTTGTTTACAGCCTAGGTGCCATCCAAACTTCACCTCTGAGAGCAGGCTACGGAGGGCCAGTGAGATTGGCTCTCCACATGTGCCAAGTAGGTGCAAGCACATGGGTGCTCTTAGCAGTAATTCCAGACAGCAGGCTTAGTCCAGCAAGGTCAGCCCACGTTTATTCTATGCCCTGCAGGTCTGAGGGTGAGGACTATTTTGGATAGCCCCCAAAATAGATGCTTTATGCATGATTACTATAACAATCTGACAGTCCATATCATGAAGGAGGCACATCAACATCATGCCGCCTGTTCATTATAATGGTTAGTGCTTGCAGCCAGTACTAACTTAACGGTTCAGTGATTGCACTCATGATTTGCTTGCTCTACTTTATAAGCTTGCCTGCGCTGCATAAAGCTGGTGTGTGCTGGTTACAGGAGCAGAGTTTTAATCAGAAGGTGTATTGATAACTCTGGAGGTACCCCAGATATTTGGATGGCGGCAAGAGCTGGGTATGGGGGAAAATGGACAATCTATTTTCTGCAAATGGCATTGGCACTCGTGATTTAAGAGGGAGGAAAGGAGAGATCGCCAATATCAAGGGTGGAGGATACAATGAGTCCAGATAAGGCCCTTCAGGACATGGCTCTTCCTGCAATGACCAAATTATATTTTGAACATGGGTTTCTCAACATGATCTATCCTCCGCGTTTGAGAAATCTCACAAAGAGATGTTCAGAACCAGTGTTAAGCTTCCACGATACAACAGGTTCCTCCTGCAAGGATTTCAGTTCACTTGGAGTTTGATTTAAACCATTCAGTAGCAACAGAGGACTATAACCAGCAAATTCTTTCCCAAGCCGCCTGCTGTCTGATCCATGGACTTTCTCAAACTGGGCAGAGCCCAGCATTCTGCACTGAGTTTCTTGCCTCTCACCCTGCGTGTTGATCTTTGCAAATGTACTTTTTTCCCCCCAGAAATTCTGCTGAACAAGGCATCCAAACCAATTGCAAACCCTTTCTCTGAATTGTTGAAAATGCTAAATCACTGCCCAAATGATATTTTGAGTATAAGTTGCTCCAAGTGGAATGCTCTTTACAATGGAACATTTCATTGCGGTCTGCTTTCCTGTCTCACTTCATACCGTTCTCCTCAGATTTGGGACCCCAGCTTCACTGCGCTCAAGACTTCATGGCATCTTTGTAGCCCACCAACCCAGTAGTGCATCAAATGCACAAGGAGTTCCTGGGTCCCTTCACAGCCAGAGTCTGGTGATTCCCTCAGCATCTGTTAGTCTGTATGTTTGTAGTTTAAAGATACTGTGTGGAAATGGGCTCTATGGCCCACTGAGTCCTCACCAATCATCGATCACCCGTACACTAGTGCAATATTATTCCACTTTAGCATCCTACACGCTGGGGTCCATTTAAAGAAGCCAATTAACCTCTAAACCTGCACATCTTTGGATTATGGGAGGAAACCAGAGCACCTGGAGAAAACCCATGCAATCATGGAGAACATGTAAACTCCACAAAGACAGCACCTAGATCTCTGGTGTTGTGAAGCAGCAGCTCTGCCATTGCGTCACCATGCCGTCCATTAGTCATTAAGTCACAGAGCCATAGAGAATGTAATCAGATTCTAGGATTTAGCAAATTTCCTTCTATGCCTAGGCAATTCAAATGCTACTGTAGACACTTCCTAAATGCTGTTAGTGACTCTGCTTCCACTACTTTCTCAGGCACCATATTCTCAGGGCCCATCATTCTTTGAGTGGCCCCATAGCAGAAGCGTCCACGTCACGGGGATGGAAACTGGAAGTATCCTGAACTAATTCTGCTGCCACCATCATCTATTGCGACAAGTGATGGCTTCCACTGATTGTCGCCGGAAGCTTGCGTCCTTTTCAGGATGGACAATGACAGCGAGGCCAACATTTGTAACAAGATTGACACGAAAAGAAGAAGATTCTTTGAGTGAATAAAATCCAACTTCAGATCCTCCAAATCTCTTGCTCATTATCATAAATCTGTGTCCTCACATTTTATTTACCTCTAATAAATAACCATATAACCATATAACAATTACAGCACGGAAACAGGCCATCTCGGCCCTTCTAGTCCGTGCCGCACACGTATTCTCCCCTAGTCCCATCTACCTGCACTCAGACCATAACCCTCCATTCCTTTCCCGTCCATATAACTATCCAATTTATTTTTAAATTATAAAATCTAACCTGCCTCCACCACCTCCACGGGAAGCTCATTCCACACAGCTACCACTCTCTGAGTAAAGAAGTTTCCCCTCATGTTACCCCTAAACTTCTGTCCCTTAATTCTCAAGTCATGTCCTCTTGTTTGAATCTTCCCTACTCTCAGTGGGAAAAGCTTATCCACGTCAACTCTAATATGGAGAAAGATTTCCTACAATCTACGTTATCTATACCCCTGGTAATTTTATACATCTCAAGTGTGTTTCTTCTTAACCCCTTCCTTTCCAGGAAAAACAAACCTCACCTTTACAGTTTCTCCTCATAACTGAAACATTCCATACCAGGCAACACCCTGGCTCTATCTGACTCTATGATAGGTAACAGGATCCATCTGTCTCCACTGGTGACCAAATAGTGTCCTTCACCTAGCAATGTTACAAAATTTTGAGATCTTAAAAATCAAGTCTGTAATTTATCCCATCAGATAAAGCATATAAATAAGTTTAATTTGACACCTAATTCACTTTCATATCTCAAGTATTTAAAAAGTTATGGCCATTTTCATACTGGGAAATGAGCATCTTGTTCCCTATTGATTTTCTATGGACATCACAAAAAAGCTGTGATCGTGAACAGTCAAAAGCCCATAACTTTCTTAAAAATTAAGAGAACTGAATGAAATTTTCAGTTATCATAGATTGAAGCATTCTGAAACAAATATAAAATAATCTTACTTGGATGACCTGAAATTAAAGCATATAATTAGTTAGTTACCTAATTGTAGCTAATTTCAGACTTCAA
This sequence comes from Amblyraja radiata, assembly GCF_010909765.2. Lineage (NCBI taxonomy): Eukaryota > Metazoa > Chordata > Chondrichthyes > Rajiformes > Rajidae > Amblyraja > Amblyraja radiata. The sequence continues at coordinate 14,430,910 of NC_045970.1, forward strand.
TTACTAGATCTAAACATCTATCCATTTCTTAATAAATGATTAACATTTTTAAATAGCCTAAATGTCCAAATAATATTCACAAAGAATTCACAATAAAACATGATTTTTAAATCTCATTTACATTAATTTATAGACCAAATGGAAGGAATTTAGTGTTCAATTGCTGTAAATAAATGCCCATTTAAATCAGCTTTCTAGTGGGTTCCTGTGAACGCGCTGGTTTAGAACGTTCACATTGCGGTAGATTTGTGCCCTCAAATGCCGAGAAAAATACTGCGGGATATAATGGGCCCAAAATGAGCTCCTCGCAATATTAAACTTTGTATAAAGGGATCTTTAGAAGCCCTTTTTAATGTAAAAATATACAGCCTACCTTCAATTATTTGCTTTATGAGACCCTGCGGTTGCTGGTGGTCGCGGGTTTAGAGATTGATTTTTAAACTACTATAACTATTATACGAGGCCTTTAAAACTAATAATAGCTTTTGCGACGGGGTCTTTCAGCGATTTTTCGTTAATAATTAACTAGGCTGAACATCTTCGATTTGAACAGCCTAGAGAAAATCGCGTTTTAAACCCGCCCCCTCTAAACGGCGCCAAAATCGCGCACACCCGCAGCGACAGATTTTCAGCGATGCTTCAGGTAGGCTTTGCAACATACCTACTTCACCCTTGAAATCTGGAGTTCCTCTCGCGTTTATGCCCAACACTATTTTCTTCTTCCTCAACAGAAAGTGCCAGAGATATTTCTAAAACATTATCTGAAACTAATGTACTGTACCTCAGCATGAATGTGGCAAACTTGGCTCTTTTGTTTAGCTTAGTTTGGAGATACAGCACGGAAACAGGCCCACCGGGTCCGCACAGCCCAGTGATCCACACACATTAACACTACCCTACAACACACACGAGTGACTATCTTACATTTTATACCAAGCAAATTAACCCTCAAACCTGTACATCTTTGGAGTGTGGGAGGAAACCGAAGATCTCGGAGAAAACCTACGCTGGTCATGGGGAGAAGTACAAACTCTGTACGGACAGCACCCGTAGTCAGGCTCGAACCCGAGTCAATGGTGCTGTAAGGCTGTAGCTCTACCACTGTGTCACCGTTGCCCACAGGCAAAGAGGGATCTCTGTCGTGGCCATCAGTTACTTTCTTTAGAGATTTGCGTACTCATTTAGTATGGCCCGATTTGTGACAAATCTAACGCAAGGCCATTTTGGACAGACAGTACAAGGCCAGGACTCTCTAATAATATCTCCAACAAAGACTCTCACCTTTTTCACCAAAATGACTTGCAGCCTTCCTATCTTCAGCATTCGCCTGACCCTCAATAGTTCCATCAGCAAGTGTCTTGTTCATTTCAGATTTTAAAACTCTGAAACTCTACACTTTTCAGTTTAAGTAAGAGCTTTAAGTGCACAAAATTATGTCAACTGTAGTGGCCTGGTCAAGGTCAGGAAAAGGCCAGACGCCAGGCGGATTCAATAGAAGCTTTTTACTCCAACAGTCAGAGTAAACACCACAACACCCTCGAGAGCACCCCTGACAGCGTCGTCGGGAAACCCCGTAGCAGAAGAGAGCACCCCTGACAGCGTCGTCGGGAAACCCCGTAGCAGACCAACGCCCCTGTCCCTCAATCGGCGAGGGGATGATCCAAGGAGTGGCCTACCCCCCAGAGACCGCCACAGGACCCCCCCCCCAAGTACCCGAGGTACGAGACGGACAGGAGGGCGTAAACGGCGGCCAGCCCGGGTGCACACAACCCTCGGCCCCGGAACAGGCGACTGATCAACAAGTGCGGGGGACGAAGTAGCCAGAGGAGGAGGTACCCTAGACAGAGGCCGCCCTCGCTTATGGGGCCGCGCTACCAGCGCCGGCCGATCAATATCGATATATGCTGGCTTCAACCGCGCAATTGAAACAGTCTCACGCCGACCCCCCATGTCCAGGACGAAAGTCGACGAGCCATGTTCCAAGACCCGGAAGGGACCTTCGTACGGCCGCTGTAGAGGTGTCCGATGTGCATCCCTGCGCAGAAAAACAAACTGGCAGTCCTCCAGAGCAGAGGGAACGTGCGGACGGAAGGACCCATGACGAGACGTGGGCACCGGCGCCAGCTTGCCCACCGTCTGCCGAAGACGTTGCAGAGCTTCCGAAGGCTGCTCCACCTGGCCACGTGCCGGTGGGATGAACTCCCCAGGCACCGTTAACGGAGACCCATACACCAACTCGGCGGAGGAGGAGGCCAAGTCCTCCATTTTTTTTTTTTTTTAAATCAAAAAATGTATTCAATGATTAAAAATAATATTTACACTACAATAAAACAAGCCAGAACCCACCACCATAATACAATACAAACATGTATCCATAATAAACTACTATACAACTATGTTACAATCCTTATTGAGGATACATTCAACACCCTGCGGAGCCCAGCGGTCCCGTAACTCCCTCAGGGTGCCCGTAGACAGGGCGTATTAGAAACATAGAAACATAGAAAATAGGTGCAGGAGTAGGCCATTCGGCCCTTCGAGCCTGCACCGCCATTCAATATGATCATGGCTGATCATCCATCTCAGTATCCTGTACCTGCCTTCTCTCCATACCCCCTGATCCCTTAGCCACAAGGACCACATCTAACTCCCTCTTAAATATAGCCAATGAACTGGCCTCAACTACCTTCTGCGGGAGAGAATTCCACAGATTCACCACTCTCTGTGTGAAAAAAGTTTTCCTCATCTCGGTCCTAAAAGATTTCCCCTTTATCCTTAAACTGTGACCCCTTGTTCTGGACTTCCCCAACATCGGGAACAATCTTCCTGCATCTAGCCTGTCCAACCCCTTAAGAATTTTGTACGTTTCTATAAGATCCCCCCTCAATCTTCTAAATTCTAGCGAGTACAAACCGAGTCTATCCAGTCTTTCTTCATATGAAAGTCCTGACATCCCAGGAATCAGTCTGGTGAACCTTCTCTGTACTCCCTCTATGGCAAGAATGTCTTTCCTCAGATTAGGAGACCAAAACTGTACGCAATACTCCAGGTGTGGTCTCACCAAGACCCTGTACAACTGCAGTAGAACCTCCCTGCTCCTATACTCAAATCCTTTTGCTATGAATGCTAACATACCATTCGCCTTCTTCACTGCCTGCTGCACCTGCATGCCTACTTTTAATGACTGGTGTACCATGACACCCAGGTCTCGTTGCATCTCCCCCTTTCCTAATCGGCCACCATTCAGATAATAATCTACTTTCCTGTTTTTGCCACCAAAGTGGATAACCTCACATTTATCCACATTATACTGCATCTGCCATGCATTTGCCCACTCACCCAGCCTATCCAAGTCACCTTGCAGTCTCCTAGCATCCTCCTCACAGCTACCACTGCCCCCCACTGCCCCCCAGTATTCCTTTTCTAACCCCACCCGGGCACGGACGTAACCCCGGAAAAGGGGCAGGCAGCTGGCTCGGGTAGAGCCCTCCACCGTCTGGTGCCGTGACTCGCAGATGGCCAGCTTGGCCAGGCCCAGGAGCAACCCAACCAGGACATCTTCAGCCCTACCCTCTCCCCTACGCACAGGGTGTCCAAAGATGAGGATGGTGGGTGAAAAATGCAGCCAAAAGGCAAGGAGCAGCCCCTTTAGATATTCAAACAGTGGCTGCAGCCTCACGCACTCCATGTACACGTGGTACACAGACTCTTCCGCCAAGTGCTCCTTGGGTGCGGTGCGTATCCCCAGCAAAACCCAAGGTAGAGCGTCTACCCAGTCTGGGTCAGTGAGCCGCGCCCTCAGGGCACCCTTAAGCTGTCGGTGTAACAGCTCCACTAGGCCGTTCGACTGCGGGTGGTACGCCGTCGTGTGGTGCAGACGAACACCCAGGAGGCGTGCCATGGCCGACCACAGCTCTGACGAGAACTGAGGCCCCCGGTCGGAAGTTATGTCCAGTGGAACACCGAACCGGGCGACCCAGTGCGCCAACAATGCTCGAGCACAGGTGGTTGTTGCAGAATTCTGTAGCGGAATGGCTTCAGGCCACCGCGTGAAGCGGTCCACAACGGTGAATAGATACGTCATGCCCTGGGACGACGGCAGCGGCCCCACGATGTCCACGTGAATGTGGTCGAAACGTTTCTGAGGAATGGGGAACTCCTGCAACGGCGCGTGCACGTGTCGTTGCACCTTGGCGGTCTGGCACGGGATGCAAGTGCACGCCCAATGTCCAACCTCCTTCCGCAGCCCGTGCCACATAAAGCGGGAGGCTACCAGGGCCGTTGTCGCCCTGATGGAGGGATGCGCAAGTCCATGGAGCACCTCAAACACCCTGCGCCGCCAGGCGATGGGGACGATGGGTCGCGGAACTCCAGAGGAGACATCGCACAGCAGCGTGGTACCCCCAGGACCACAGACAACGTCCTCCAACTGCAGGCCCGAAACCACCGTACGATAGGCGGCCGTCTCCTCGTCGACAAGCTGAGCGGCTGCCAGGGCGGAAAAATTGATCCCCTCACCGACTTGGAGAACCGTGTGGACTGCAGGTCTTGATAAGGCATCGGCCACCCTGTTGAATTTGCCCTCAACAAACCGGATGGAGGTGGTGTACTCGGACACATACGCCAACTGCCTCTGCTGCCGGGCAGACCACGGGTCTGATACCTTGGCGAACGCGAAGGTTAGCGGCTTGTGGTCCGTGAATGCAGTAAATTGTCTCCCCTCCAGAAAATAGCGGAAATGACGTACGGCGAGATACAGGGCAAGGAGCTCACGGTCGAAGGCACTGTAACGACGCTGAGGACCACTGAGATGCCTGCTGAAGAAGGCAAGTGGCCGCCAGCAACCCTCAACGAGCTGCTCCAACACTGCCCCAACCGCAACCTCAGAAGCATCCACCGTCAAGGCGGTCGTGGCATCCTCTCGTGGGTGGATGAGCATTGTGGCCTCAGCCAGTGCCTGCTTAGCCCTCTCGAATGCCGCTGTTGCTTCCACGGACCAATCAACCTCACTGCGATGACCAGCAATCAGGTGGAAAAGCGGACACATGATTGCAGCCGCTGACGGCAGGAAGTGGTGATAGAAGGTGACCATCCCCACGAATTCCTGCAGGCCCCTAACTGTGGTCGGACGGTGGAACCTGCGGATAGCGTCCACCCTGGTCGGCAGAGGCACCACCCCTTGTGCAGTCACGCGGTGGCCGAGGAAGTCGATAGCCGTCACCCCGAAACGGCACTTGGACGCGTTGATAGCCAAACCGAAATCGCTGAGGCGCTGACACAGTTGACGGAGGTGGATGCAGTGTTCCTGTCGCGAGGGACTGGCCACCAGAATGTCGTCCAGGTACACAAAGACAAAGTCCAATCCGCGGCACACGCAGTCCATAAGCCGCTGAAAGGCCTGCGCGGCGTTCTTCAACCCAAACGGCATCCGCACAAATTCGAATAGACCAAATGGTGTAATAATGGCCGTCTTCGGGATATCGTCGGGGCGGACCGGAATTTGATTGTACCCTCGCACGAGGTCCACCTTGGAGAATACGGATGCTCCGGCCAGGTGGGCATTGAAGTCCTGAATGTGCAGGACCGGATACCTGTCGGCGACGGTCGCATCATTCAGGCGACGGTAATCCCCACACGGGCGCCAGCCCCCGTTCTCCTTGGGGACCATGTGGAGCGGTGAGGCCCATGGGCTATCGGAGGGACGCACGATGCCCATCGCCTCCATCTGGCGGAACTCCTCCCGGGCTAGACGGAGCTTGTCTGGGGCGAGACGACGTGCCCGGGCGTGCACAGGCGGGCCAGTAGTGGGGATATGGTGCTCCACCCCGTGCTTGGGGTGGAGGAGCGGAAGTGGGGTTCGAGAATGCCGGGAAAATCTGCCAGGATGCGCTCGAAAGTCGCATCCACGGATGACAGGGGGCCAGTACGGAGGAAGACCGGCTCCAGCATGACAGAGTGCATCAGGCGCCACCGCTTGACATCCATGAGCAGTGAATGGGCTCGAAGGAAGTCGGCGCCCAGCAGCGGCTGGGAAACGTCTGCAATGACAAACCTCCACGAAAACGAGTTGCGGCCAAAGTTGAGGGGGATGGTGCGAAACCCGTAGGTGTGAATAGCACTCCCGTTCGCCGCGGTGAGGAGGGGGCCTTGTTTGCCCGCACGGATGTCGGTGATGGAGGGAGGCAGAACACTCACTTCCGCACCAGTGTCGATGAGGAAACGTCCCCCACTGCGGCGATCCCAAGCGAAAACGCGAGGAATTGTGCCGGCCGCCAAAGGAATCACTGACGACCGGCCCTTTAGTTTCCCGAGAACGAACAGGGTGGGCGACAAAGCCTGGCTGCAGTTTCCCAGCGGCGATGGTAATAGCACCAACCAGCTTTGCTGGTGTCTGGTTGAACTGCAGGCGAAATAGGCTGGTTTGAGAGCCAGCGACCTCTGCTTGCATTGGTTCGAACTTGAGGCTGGCCGTGCTGGAAGGACGTGCCTGCTGTGGAATGCGCAATGGCCGCCGGATTTTGCCGCGGGGGCCGACCGGGAGCAGCGGAGACGCGGTGGATAGCGGTCCCGACCTGCTCTGAGTCTCCAAACGCCTCGGGAAGGACGTCCACTGCTTCCAGGTTGTGATGGTGAGAATTCCACAGCTCATCGGCATGTTCACCCAGCGCCTGCATGTCGGTAAATGGATCCCTGGCGAGCTGCTTGCGAATGTCGGCGGCAGCTGCTGCAGGTAAGCATATTTAAACAGAGCATGGTTCATGGTCCCCCATTAGGGTGAGCATGTCTTCCAGGAGGGCAGACGGCCGGCGGCCGCCCAGGCCGTCCATTCTGAAAATGCGAGCTGCCCACTCAGCGTCACCCAGGCCAAACCTCCTGATGAGAAATTCTTTAAGGCCAGTATATTTATTTGTTACCAGGGGGGCCCTGAGGAAAGGCTTAACTCGCCTCGCAGTTAGTTGGTCAAGCGAGCTAACCACGTAATAGTACTTAGTCTCATCCTGCGTGATACCTCTCACAGCAAACTGTGCCTCTGCCAGCTGGAACCAGGTTTCGGGTTCATCGGTCCACAGAGTTGGGAGCTTCAGCGCAACAGCGTTATTATCCATCACGATGCGTGATGAACGACGCGGGGTCACCAGTTGTAGTGGCCTGGTCAAGGTCAGTAAAAGGCCAGATGCCAGGCGGATTCAAAAGAAGCTTTTTTTATTCCAACAGTCAGAGTACACACCACAACACCCTTGAGAGCACCCCTGACAGCGTCGTCGGGAAACCCCGTGGTAGACCAACGCCCCTGTCCCTCAATCGGCGAGGGGGATGATCCAATGAGTGGCCTACCCCCCAGGGACCGCCACACAACTGTCTTTAAAAAGGCTAAGTACACTGAGTATAACATTTCCCTCAAGGGTGAAACATTACTCTGTCTTCTGTCTTTCAAGTAACAATAGATCTACTTTCCATTTCCAGTATTTTCTGGTTCTGTTACATCTTTGTAATCGCAGTTCGTTTTGTGCTAGAGTTTCTTTGAAATATTTAAACAACAAATTGTCTGTTCAGCTTGACTCCAAACTTTTTTTAATTTATTTGAACATACAGTACTAAAAAATATTTTCCTTCATATTTATAGTGAAATCACAAGGGTTTTCTTTATACGTGCTAACAATTTTATTTCAAGATATACAGTAAAGGCCATTTCTCTTTGGATTATTTTTCAAAACAGCAAAATGCAAATTTGCCTCCATGGTCAATAAATTGGATCAAAAGTAGTTGGCCTACATAAAAATTCTCACAGCATTAAGAAGGGCCTGTAGCCTTCTCCTTCTACTGTAATTAAGAAAGAACAGCTCATGAAAGTTAAATCAGGCACTTTGTCCAGCCTTGATTTACTGATGACACTAATCTATGTAGTGTTGTTTAGTTTAGTTTTGTTTAAAGATACAGAGTGGAAACAGGCCCTTCGGCCCACCGTGTCTGCACCGTCCAGCGATCCCCGCACATTAACACTACCCTACACACACTATGGACAATCTACACTTACACTAAGTTGATTAATCTACAAATCTGTACATCTTTGGAGTGTAGGAGGAAAGCGAAGATCTCGGAGAAAACCCACGTGGTCATGGGGGGAGAACATACAAACATCCGTAGCCGGGATTAAACCCGGGTCTCCGGTGCTGCGAGCGCTGGAAGGCAGCAACTTTACCGCTGTACCACCGTGCCGCCCTTTGTGATCAATACAAAACGTTCATCACTTTAAAAGAATGTAGAGCAGTTAATTAAAATGAAATTTTAATTTTAATTTTAATTTTAAAAAGGAAATTAAAATGAATGCCAGAGTGTGACTTAACCAAATGTAAGTAAATTAACAGAGTAGGGCATTTACAAAATTAAGCGATTGACATTGGGCAGCACAGTGGCACAAATGGTGGAGCAATCCCCTCACAGTACCAGAGACCTGACCTCGGGTGCTGTCTGTGTGTAGTTTGATCCTGACCTCGGGTTCTGTCTGTGTGGAGTTTGCATGCTTTCCTTGTGACCACGTGGATTTCTTCCATGTGTTCCGGTTTCCCCTCACATCTAAAAGTTGTGCAGGTTTGAAGATTAATTTCCTCTGTAAAATTGCCCTTAGTGCACAGGGAGTGGAACGAAAAAGTGGGATAACAGAACGAGTGAGAATGAGTGATCAATGGTCAGTGTGGACTCGGTCGGCCAAAGGGCCTGTTTTCATGTTGTATCTCTAAACTATATGACAAAGGCTAAAGAACAATAAACCATTTGGCATGATTATTTTCCATTTATAGCATGTATCTGTTCAATGCACCTCTATTGCCAGTGGAACTATTCACGTACCAAGATGCATTCCCTAACTAAAAATGTGTTGTTAATGAAAATATATCTGGAATATTGCAGTAGCTGTATACATCTTTTAATTAAAAAAATGTTTGTCAGAGTACAAGATTCATTCTGGACCTTGGGCTTCAAATGAAGATGGGATTTACTAAATTTGTTTTACTCGATAAAAGATTAAAAAGAAAATCAATACTGCTTAACATCTGAGGACTGGGATAGGCAGTTCATTCTCAGAAAGTGGCGTAAAACCTTTATACTCCACACATTTTCCACAAACATGCAAATTCCCCGGTGCATTCTGTCAACGCAGCACGTGCCATCATAGCAGTGATCAAATAATAATATAAATGCTGAATTCTAAGTAAAGCTCAGGACGCAAACTTGGGTGTAAACCACTTGCCCCTCCTAGATTGTGTTGACCTTTAATTTATTTTGTCCTTCATTTTTTTTAGTTGGGGCCATTTGATGCCAAAACGTCACCTATTCCTTTTCTCCAGGGATGCTGTCAGACCCGCTGAGTTACTCCAGCTTTTTTGTTATGATGTTACTCCATCTTTGATGAATTTCCTTCCATGTTCTCCATCTTCTAACTGTAAAGATGCTGCTTTATTCCTGGTAACACTCAGCACTCGCCCAGAATGGCACTATGTATGTGTGGTCAGCATTCTAAAAAAGCCAATTTTCTAAAATGTTGCCTTCGTAGAGTTTTACCTACCAGGCATGCTGATCGGAATATTAAAATCATGTGGTCTCTGTCTTCCTATTTATAGATACAACATAAAGGGAGTGTTTGAAGGATTTCCCAATAGAAACTATCTGTATATTTTCGTCACGTGTACATTAGGGAAAAGTAACACAATATCCAAGACGACAGTTAAAGCAAACAACCCTAATCTTGTACTAATCAGTGGATCCTCGACTTCCTCATTCACAGACCACAGTCTGTCCGTATTGGTGGAAATGTGTCAGCCTCGATAACAATCAGCACAGGAGCACCTCAAGGCTGCGTGCTCAGCCCTCTGCTGTACTCCCTCTATACTCATGACTGCGTAGTCGGTCATAGTGCAAACTTCATCATCATCAAGTTCACTGACGACACCACTGTTGTGGGATGTATCACTGATGGAGATGAATCAGAGTATTGAAGTGAGATTGACCGTTTGACCAAATGGTGCCAACACAATAACCTGGCTCTCAACACCAGCAAAACCAAGGAACTGATTGTGGACTTTGGAAGAGGTAGGATGGGGACCCATAGTCCCATTTATATCAACGGGTCGATGGTGGAGAGGGTCAAGAGCTTCAAATTCCTGGGTGTGCATATCTCTGAAGATCTCTCCTGGTCCGAGAACACTGATGCAATTATAAAGGAAGCACATCAGCGCCTCTACTTCCTGAGAAGATTACGGAGAGTCAAGGAGGACTCTCTTGAACTTCTACAGGTGCACAGTAGAGAGTATGCTGACCGGTTGCATTGTGGCTTGGTTCGGCAACCAGGAGCGGAAAAGACTACAAAAAGTAGTAAACACTGCCCAGTCCATCATCGGCTCTGACCTCCCTACCATCGAGGGGATCTATCGCAGTGGCTGCCTCATAAAGGCTGCCGGCATCATCAAGGATCCACTCCATCCTGGCCACTCACTCATCTCCCCGCTGCCTTCAGGTAGAAGGTACAGGAGCCTGAAACCTGCAACATCCAGGTTCAGGAACAGCTACTTCCCCACAGCCATCAGGCTATTAAACTCAACTCAAACAAAACTCTGAACATTAATAGCCCATTGCACTTTATCTGATTATTTATGTGTGTGTGTATATATATATTCAATGGTATATGGTCACACTGATCTGTTCTGTATTTATTCATGCCTATTATGTTGTGTTGTGCTGAAGCAAAGCAAGAATTTCATTGTCCTATCTGGGACACATGACAATAAACTCTCTTGAAACTTGAATCTTGAATCTTGGTCCGTATGTAAATGTTAAAACAGTGATTGTTCGTCAGCAGTTAGAAATGCTGATATTTATTTATCTGCGGAGTTCATTGAGGTCACTGATATTGCTTCAGATTTAACTGCACGGAAACCGTTAATGCAGCCCAGATCATGAGTCAAAACCTGACAGGACCTCCGCAGATCAAATTACTATAAAAGCTTTTATTAGACAATAAATCCCACAAAAGGAGCAACTGTAGAGACCTTCAGTCACCAGAACCAACTATCAGGAACTTGACTGTGTGGCTCATTGAGACTTTGTGGATTTCATGAAGGTCAAATGCAAGCAGAAGTTCATGTACAGTGCATTCGGAAAGTATTCACGCACCTTCATTTTTCCCACATGTTGTTACGTTACAGCCTTATTTTAAAATGGATTAAATTATTTTTTTGTTATCATCAATCTACACATAGTACCCCCGAATGAAGAAGCAAAAACAGGTGTTTAGAATTTTTTTCAAAGTGTTTAAAAAGAAATAAATGAAATATCACATTTACATAAGTATTCAGACCCTTTGCTATGACACTCAAAATTGAGCTTAGGTTCATCCTGTTTCCATTGCTTTTCCTTGAGATGTTTCAACAACTTGATTGGAGTCCACCAGTGGTAAATTAAATTGATTGTACATGATTTGAAAGGCACATATCTGTCTATATAAGGTCCCGCAGTTGACAGTGCATGTCAGAGCAAAAACCAAGCCATGAAGACGAAGGAATTGTCCGTAGACCTCCGAGACAGGTTTGTATTGAGACACAGATCTGGGGAAGGGTATAAAATAATTTCTGCAGCATTACAGGTCCCGAAGAGCATAGTGGCCTCCTTCATTCTTAAATGAAAGAACTTTGGAACCACAAGGACTCTTAATAGAGCTGGCCGCCTGGCCAAACTGAGCAATCAGGGGAAAAAGGCCTTGGTCAGGGAGGTGACCAAGAACCCAATGGTCACTGACAGAATTCCAGAGTTCCTTTGTGGAGATGGCAGAACCTTCCAGAAGGACAACTATATCTGCAGCACTCCACTCCAATCAGGCCTTTATGGTAGACTGGCCAGACGGAAGCCACTCCTCAGTAAAAGGCACATGACAGCCCGCTTGGAGTTTGCCAAAAGGCACCCGATGCGAGGGGCTCGGATCGCTGGCTGCGGGAGCTTTGATGGCCCCCACTGTGGATGGTTCGACAGCCCCGACCGCAGGAGAATAAAGGGGGAGAAGATTGGACTTTATTACCTTCCATCACAGTGAGGAATGTGTGGAGCCACTGTGGTGGATGTTTATATTAACTTTTATTTTATGTGGCTGTGTGTCTTGTTGCTTTTCACTTAGTATGGCTTTATGGCAACTCACATTTTACAGTACCTTAATTGGTACACGTGACAATAAACTGACCTTGAAACCTTGAATATGTGGAATTCATTGCCACAGAAGGCTGCATGCATCGATTGATATTTTTACGGCAGAGATAGATAGGTTCTTGATTGTCAGGGGTTACGGGGAGAAGGCAGAAGAATGGGGTTAAGAGGGGAAGGTAGATCAGCCATGATTGAATGGCGGAGTAGAATGATGGGCCGCATGGCCTAATTCTGCTCCTATCACATGAACTTATCTGGTACAGGTACTGATCTGAACCAACTTCCAGCTCAGCAATTAGAACATTTTTATTCCTTGTGTTCATATTCTCATCCCTCCATATGTCTATATCTCCTCTCTCCACACAATCCCTCACAATATCAGCACTGCTTCAGTTATAGCCCCCTCAAAATGTCAACAGCCTGCAATGTTTTAAGGCACAGTAAAATAGGCTTAACCTCCCATTAAAATTCCATTTTTAATTGGTAGTTTGCTGACAGTGGGGTTGCTAACAAAATGATATTAAAGATGGAAATTTTGCTGTTAAAATTTTTTCTCTCATTTTGGGAATAAACATTGAATTAATGCGTCTCCTCTCAGCTTATAAACTATCAGCACAGAACCATTTTATATAGATAAGCACTACAAGTGTACATTATCATTCTTTTGTCCGGTAGGCCTTGTTATAACACAATCACATAAAGTGCATGCATTTCAAATAGAATTAGCCATCCTGCTATTCATTTGAATTGGGCTGATTTATTCTAGACTCAGCATTCAAACCAGACTTACTGCCCCTGACATCTGCTCAGCCAGACTTTGCTAGTTGTCAGGCAGGAAGGGGGGGGGGGGGGGGGGGGGGGGGGGGAGTGAGCAGTGCAGAGTGTGCTACAGGACACATTCCAGACCCAAGAACCATCACGCACAGTCAAGTAGGGTCCATTTGGGGGGTTCCATTGACGTTATTGACCTTGGGCAACCCACCAGCTGTCAAAAAACATTTGAATAATTTCTCCTGTTTAAAATCTGTTCAAATAGACTCAAATAATTAAAATAAAGTATAACATAAATTTAATTAAAAATATACGTGAAATATAAATGAATAATTACAATTTTTAAGTAAAATAGTGAAATCATTCAAAAGCCTTTATCTATAAGGTTGACGAATTCAATCATATCAACCTGATTGTTGTCTAAATGCCAGGCCCCATGACAGGCTCTGTGCGCGAAGTATATCTGATCATTCGATGAGCTGGATGTCAAATACATTGTGCTTTTGTAATATGTTAGTACCAGTCTTCGGAGCACGGTTAGCACATCCCAGCATTTCCAATGCACATTCAAAATGTTTCAAGTACACTCAGTGAGACAGGAGGTGGGGAAGGAGGGTCTATAAGGTGTTGGTAAGGCCGCATTTGGAATATTGTGAGCAATTCTGGGCACCATGTCTGAGGAAAGATGTGCTGGCTCCGGGGAGGGTCCACAGGAGATTTACAAGAATGATCCCAGCGATGAGTTGGTTAACCTTTGATGAGCGTTTGTCGGCACTGGGCCTGTACTCGCCGGAGTTTAGAAGAATGAGGGGGGACCTCATTGAAACATACAGAATAGTGAAAGGCTTGGACAGAGTGAATGTGGAGAGGATGGTTCCACTAGTGGGAGAGTCTAGGACTAGAGGTCATAGCCTCAGAATTAAAGGACGTTCTTTTAGGAAGGAGATGAGGATAAATTTATTTAGCCAGAGGGTAGTGAATCTGTGGAATTCTTTGCCACAGAAGTCTGGAGGCCGTCAGTAGATATTTTTAAGGCAGAGGTAGATAGATTATTGATTAGTACAGGTTCAGAGGTTATGGGAAGAAGTCAGGAGAATGGAGTTAGGAGGGAGATAGTACAGCCATGATTGAATGGCGGAGTAGACTTGATGGGCTGAATGGCCTAATTCTACTCCTATTCCTTATAACCTTATGACCTTATGAGATCAGATCTTCAGCTCATCTCGGGGCTCAATGTCGGGTTGATCATGCACTTAAGGGCCAGCTGCGACGAGGCCCAACTGGCTGACTCAGTGACTGCGTCAAGCTGCGGATCAGCTGGATTCAGCCTAAGCACCGACAAGTGGCCTAAACAATCTAATCCTCGAGAGTTGCCAGAGCCTCTTCACAGTGACTTTGTGAGATAAATCTCATCAAAGGCTTCACTTACCAACAAATCCATGTATCAAATCTTCGTCAAATGCCCAGACAAAAACTCAATCCCCAGCATGGTAATCATTTCCATACAGGCATAGAATAGTTATGCTTTTATATTACAAGGATTAGAATGCGTGCAAGAGCTTTTGTTCTCCGGTGCAAATAACACCAGCTGCAGGTTGTGTGGATGTACACTCCACTAATGGTAACATTAACCATAGACGGAGATTTACCCTAAATTTAGTGTAACCTTGATATTCAAATCCATGAAAATGTCTATTTTATTTTCGGTAAAGACAATTGCCGTTGTTATGCGCTCCCTCTGCTGGTGTTAATTTTGTACTAACCTGTTTCTCTGATTTCCACTAGTACCTCTTGCTGCCTGGTTGCTCCTGTACCTGATTGGAGGCTCCTGGCCCAAGCTGCATCACGTGAGCCTGATGACGAGCCTCAGCTTTAAGAGAGCTGTGCACTGGCAGTCTCCTGCTCTCTCTCTGGTGGCAGCAGTCTGGTGTTGTTTTGGGTTGTTTGATTCATTGCATAGTTTTCTTCATGTAATTCTTCATTCTGTATTAACTTAGTTTGCTTGGGAAGGATGGGACTGGCATTATTGTTTTCGTGGTTTTGTTTCAGGTTTATTTTCACACTGAGGCAGGTTTAGAGTCTCTGGTCCGACGGCCCATTGAGTGGTTGGCCAGAGCACCCTTTATCTTTTGTTTGCCAGCCCATCCGACCCCTCTTTGTTTGTTTGATTCAGGTTTAGTTCTTTTTTTGTTAGTGAAAAATAAATAATTTTTGCATTTGAACCTGGTTTTGTATTATGTTATTGGCCTTTGAGGTATTTGATTTTGGTGGCCGTAACACCGTGGAGCAGAAAATAATTTGAAAAAGGTAAAGGAGCTAGCGTTAAAAAATCTTTGTCAATATTTTTACGTCTATTGGGTTGCATCTGAAGAAGGTCTGAAGAATGTCTGAAGAAGGGTTGCGACCCGAAACATTGCCTATTTCCTTCGCTCCATAGATGCTGCCTCACCCACTGAGTTTCTCCAGCATTTTTGTCTACATCGATTTTCCAGCATCTGCAGTTCCTTCTTAAACAAACGGGTTGTATCACAGCTTGGTTTGGGAGCAACTCTGCCCAAGACCACAAGAAAATGCGGATAGTTGCAGATGTAGCCCAGTCCATCACACAGACCAGACTCCCCACCATTCATCCCTTTCTACATTTGCTGCCAACATAATTAAGGACCATTCACCCCCCAGTCGTTCCTTCTTCTCCCCGCTTCTGACAGGAATTGCTAAGTTTGAATGCTCACACCTCCAGACTCAAGAACAGCTTCTTCCCTTTTGGGTGGTCTTTCCATAAGCTAGGGTACAGTCCCGATTCACCAACTGAACTCATTGCAGACATTGGACTTTTTCTTTGTTACTGTGATGCTGCAATGCTGAGAACCATATTCTGCCCTCTGGTATCTTGCTCTTCACTCAACTGTTTGTACTTGAGTTCTGTATTAAATCTTGATTTGGCTTAATATCTTGTATTATCTGACTTGAATGGACAGCATTATGTTCCTCTGGGAACATGTACAGTCCTGTGAGTCTTTAGGCCAGGGGTTCCCAACCTTTTTTGTCCCGTTTACCCCTGGCAACTTTAATAGAACATAACTATGTTATTTCACTTATTTATGAACAGCTAATGATGAACAGATACCGGTATACCAGAACCAAACACAGTCAGTCCATGAAAAAATATGTACAAACCCTGAATCAACAAATTTACCCCCTGGGTAGATAGAATTTACCTCCTGGGGGTAAATTTACCCCAGGTTGTACACCCTTGCTTTAGGAAGTTATGCAGTAAGTATTGTCATGTTTCAACAAAGTATGTGCCTCAACCAAACTTATTGATATGAGTATCTATGGCTAAAGGCCAGGCAACTCTTCCTTTATCTAAATGGGGTTTCAGAAAACAAAGCAGATCAGGTGTTTTAATGACCTAGCTATTAATAAATATATATTTTGGTTTTGTAATACAGTAGTGGGTAAGGAGCATGGTCAGTACATATCAACATTTCCGATGCACACGTGAAATGTTTCATGTATTAGGTTGTCAGACAGTAATCTTAGCCGAATTTGACTGACGTCTCAGTTAATTCATCCTCAGACATATAACTCTGAGGAATACAGAAATCAAGTGTGATCAGAATACAGAAGTCAAAGTTGTCAGCAAAGGAACAAAAGGCAAAGTGTCGGAGGCAACCTAGCAAGAAAAGTAGACTTAGAAAACAAAGGGATTTTCTTTGAGTGGATTTTCTTTGAGTGTAGCCATTGTCAGAGAGTTTCCATGCAAAACAAGGAACAAGCTGCTATCAAGGACTAGACTAAGTGGGACCCATTGGGTCCCAGCATCACACGGGCGAGCTGGTCACCAACGCGATATTCCACCTCTCCACCAATTCCAATATTGCTCACCAGTGGGGGTGGGGGGGGGGTTCTGTTGCGCTAGTATGGGTGTTGCGGGCCAAAGGTACTGTTTTCCAGAGGGCTAGTATAGACATTGTGGGCTGAATGGATTCTTGGGCTGGCAGCCAACTGTTGGAACGATTTTAAAAGCCAAGCCAAGGCAAACAATTTGGCTGCAGCCACCCAATAACCAAAATTCATTTTGTAGATTCTGGAGTAGTTCCTGAGGATTGGCGGGTAGCAAACGTAACCCCACTTTTTAAGAAGGGAGGGAGAGAGAAAACGGGGAATTACAGACCAGTTAGTCTAACATCGGTAGTGGGGAAACTGCTAGAGTCAGTTATTAAAGATGGGATAGCAGCACATTTGGAAAGTGGTGAAATCATTGGACAAAGTCAGCATGGATTTACAAAAGGTAAATCATGTCTGACGAATCTTATAGAATTTTTCGAGGATGTAACTAGTAGCGTGGATAGGGGAGAACCAGTGGATGTGGTGTATCTGGACTTCCAGAAGGCTTTCGACAAGGTCCCACATAAGAGATTAGTTTACAAACTTAAAGCACACGGCATTGGGGGTTCAGTATTGATGTGGATAGAGAACTGGCTGGCAAACAGGAAGCAAAGAGTAGGAGTAAACGGGTCCTTTTCACAATGGCAGGCAGTGGCTAGTGGGGTACCGCAAGGCTCAGTGCTGGGACCCCAGCTATTTACAATATATATTAATGATCTGGATGAGGGAATTGAAGGCAATATCTCCAAGTTTGCGGATGACACTAAGCTGGGGGGCAGTGTTAGCTGTGAGGAGGATGCTAGGAGACTGCAAGGTGACTTGGATAGGCTGGGTGAGTGGGCAAATGTTTGGCAGATGCAGTATAATGTGGATAAATGTGAGGTTATCCATTTTGGTGGCAAAAACAGGAAAACAGACTATTATCTAAATGGTGGCCGACTAGGAAAAGGGGAGATGCAGCGAGACCTGGGTGTCATGGTACACCAGTCATTGAAAGTGGGCATGCAGGTGCAGCAGGCAGTGAAGAAAGCGAATGGTATGTTAGCTTTCATAGCAAAAGGATTTGAGTATAGGAGCAGGGAGGTTCTACTGCAGTTGTACAGGGTCTTGGTGAGACCACACCTGGAGTATTGTGTACAGTTTTGGTCTCCAAATCTGAGGAAGGACATTATTGCCATAGAGGGAGTGCAGAGAAGGTTCACCAGACTGATTCCTGGGATGTCAGGACTGTCTTATGAAGAAAGACTGGATAGACTTGGTTTATACTCTCTAGAATTTAGGAGATTGAGAGGGGATCTTATAGAAACTTACAAAATTCGTTGGACAGGCTAGATGCAGGAAGATTGCTCCCGATGTTGGGGAAGTCCAGGACAAGGGGTCACAGCTTAAGGATAAGGGGGAAATCCTTTAAAACCGAGATGAGAAGAACTTTTTTCACACAGAGAGTGGTGAATCTCTGGAACTCCCTGCCACAGAGGGTAGTCGAGGCCAGTTCATTGGCTATATTTAAGAGGGAGTTAGATGTGGCCCTTGTGGCTAAGGGGATCAGAGGGTATGGAGAGAAGGCAGGTACGGGATACTGAGTTGGATGATCAGCCATGATCATATTGAATGGCGGTGCAGGCTCGAAGGGCCGAATGGCCTACTCCTGCACCTAATTTCTATGTTTCTATGTTTCTATGAACACAAACTTGTTATAAAGGCGAGGCAAACAATTGGGCTGCAGCCACCTGACAACCAAAATTCATTTTGTGAACACAAACTTGTTAAAAAGGCGAGGCAAACAATTGGGCTGCAGCCACCTGACAACCAAAATTCATTTTGTGAACACAAACTTGTTAAAAAGGCGAGGCAAACAATTGGGCTGCTGCCACCTGACACCCAAAATTCATTTTGTGAACACAAATTTTAAATAAAAAGGCAAACAATTTGGCAACAGCCACATCAAGGTGACTCACCGTGGAGTAAACGTGCGTTCAGTGTTATTCACAGCTCAGAGAGCCGTGACCCTCTCGCTTCCTGGGTCTGGCAGAGACTGAGTGAGGCACGACACTTCCGGGTTTTATAGTCCGTCCCCCCCTCCCCCCTGCCTCCAGGGGGGGGCAGCAGAGAGAATGGGGATTTAAAAAAAACATTAATATCTCTCTGATTTTACATCGATGGGAAAAATCCTCCAGTCCCGGAAGGCGGAGGGGGGCTCTGAGCAAGGTGGTCAAAAACGACGGCCGTAGGTGGCGGCGTTCTCTTGGAAATCGCAGCACAGTGGGCTAAAAGCGGTCAAGATCAGACTTTTAGTAATATACTAGACCAAGTGCAGACCCGTTGGGTCTGTTCCCCCAATGTGCGGTTGTGGAGGGGGGTGGTGGCATGCAGTCCATCCCCCCTGCCGCCAGCGGGTGCAGCAGAGAGAATGGGGGATTTTGTAAAATGATTAATATCCCTGTCATTTTTCATCGACTGGAAAAATCCTCGGCACACATGCGGCGGAGGGGGGCTCTGAGCGAGGTGGCCAAAAATGACGGCCGTAGGTGGTGGCGTTCTCTTGGAAATCGCAGCACAGATCGCCAAAACCGTTCAAATAGAGACAGATAGACAGACAGACAGACAGACAGACAGACAGACAGACAGACAGACAGACAGACAGAGAGAGAGAGAGAGAGAGAGAGAGAGAGAGAGAGAGAGAGAGAGAGAGAGAGAGAGAGAGAGAGAGAGAGAGAGAGAGAGAGAGAGAGAGAGAGAGAGAGAGAGAGAGAGAGAGAGAGAGAGAGAGAGATAGAGAGATAGATAGATAGATAGATAGATAGATAGATAGATAGATAGATAGATAGATAGATAGATAGATAGATAGATAGATAGATAGATAGATAGATAGATAGCTGTAAGTACTTCCCCACATTCAGTTTTGCCGTAATCCATTTTCACTTATAGTGAGGACGGATTATTTTGACCTTTTATGTAAAATCAAACAATGTATAGGGTGGCACATTGGCGCAGCTGTAGAGTTGCTGCCTTACAGACCCGGGTTTGATCCTGACTACGGGTGGTGCCTGTACTGAGTTTGAACGTTCTCACCATGACCTGCATAGGTTTTCTCCAGGATCTCTGGTTTCCTCCCACACTCCAAAGACGTTCAGATTTGTAGGTTAATTGGCTTGGTATCATTGTAAATTGTCCCTAGTGTGTGTAGGATAGTGTAAATGTGTGGGGATCGCTAGTCGGTACGGACTCACTGGACTGAAGGGCCTGTTTCTGCACTGTATCTCTAAACTAAACTAAACCATCAATTTAGGTTGGCTTTGTTTAACTAATACATTTGTTCAACTAATTTGACAAAATAGAAGCTATGCAGGTCCAGTTCATATCATAAGGTTAATTTATTGTCACATATACCAATTGGTGTAGTGAAATTTCACTGGCCAGGTCAGTCATACAATTTAAAAAAGCAACAGACTAAAAAAAAAACACTTTTTAACATAAACATCCATCACAGTGACTCCTACACATTCCTGATGGTGATGGAAGGCAAAATAAAGTTCAAGTCCTTCCCTTTTTGTTCTTCCTTGGTCGGGGGCGTTGATGGGACGGTCTTGACTCCCGTAGCCGGCGGCGTTCGGGCCCTCCGCATCGAGGCGTTCAGCTCCCACATCGGGGGGATGTCAGCTCCCCCGCGCCGGGCGATCAAACCTCGCGTCGGGGCTGGACGAACCTTCCCGACTTGGCCTCACCCGAGACTGTGAGCCCTTGATGGTAAGTCCGCAGGCCGCGGTGGGAGCGCTCCCAGGCAAGGGATCTGCTCCGATGGTAAGCCCCGCGGTGGGGCTCACGACAGTTCGAGGCGGCTTTTCAACTCCATCGATGGTAGGCTGCAGAGCCCGGAGAATGTGAGCCCGGAGACTGTTGGAAGATCAATTTCCCTCCTGGGATAAATAAAGTGCTATCGTATCGTATAGTAGAACAAGGGGAGAAAAATAGCTTTGAACGTACAGAACATGCTTCCTGGTTTTTTGTTATCTGAACCAGAGAGCCAGTATAATCAGAGTATATACTGCATTGTAAAATATCTTCAAATCTGATGTTATATCACAGCTCTAATTGACAGGTATAATAGCCTACTTAATAATGTGTGCCTTTAATGTATTAAATAGCATACCCTTTTTCTAGTTCATTCCTTTAATCATTACAAATTAATCATTGTTCCTGTCATTTATCACAGCCTGTAATTTATTCGCAGTCCATGGAAATTAAATAACTTTTCTTTTATCATTACAGATAATTCTTAAACATCTAATTCTCAGAGCCTACCTATGTTTCCATGAAGGAGAAAGATATGTGAACAACAGTGGGCTATATGGAGAGGCCAGGAAAATCGCATGCCCTGAAATCAGGAAATCAAAATTCCTTGTTTTCACTGCACTGTGCAAGAGATCATAAACTGTAAAATGATTCTCACACCTCCAGTGACCAGGTTGTATATGCAAGTTTTAGTTCAGGATTTTATTAAGTTATCTAAAGTCTATCTCTGGAGACCATGGAAAGAGCAATTAGTTAGACTTTACTTTGGAGAAACAGGTCCTTCAGCCCAAAAAAGCTGCACCGACCAGCGATCACCTGGTACACTAGCTCTATCCTACACACTAGGGACAATTTACAATTTTACTGAAGCCAATTAACCTACACGTCTTTGCAGTGTGGGAGGAATCCGGAGCACCCATACAGTCACAGGGAGAAGTTGCAAACTCCATACAGACAGCACCTGTAGTCAGGATCGAGCCCAAGTGTCTGTCGCTGTAAGGTAGCAACTCTACCGCTGTGGCACCTTGCCACCTGCTGCGCCACAATTCCACCCACTGCAACACTGTGCCACTCCATTGCAATCACTATTTATAAAATGTATTATTTCTAAGAAGTATTTTAATAGATCATCCTAAATTTGATAGCCAATTTGATGCACATTCTGTAAATAAAAGAATAATCTTCATGGTTAAAATTGGAAATAAATGTTCAACTGTTTTCCTTTATTGCTTAGTTAGGATATATATATATATTGTTTCCTTTGTTGCCCCTACTTAGTAAAATAGGATGGATTTTATCTTTCTGCCTCTCTGCCTAGAAATTCTGTGTTTTTGGATCTGTATTTTCATATATCCTGCCTTCAGAGTTCTCTACTTGTGCGAAATGGCCCCAGATGCTGGGGTAGTCTTTATTTTTATTATGGCTTATTGTGTAATAAATCTAGTAATAAATCTATTAATAAATAAGGTGTAAATCTAGTGGTGGACATTACATCAATATCACAAACACCGAACTCCAGTCACATGTGTTTAACAATCATCATTTTGCAGAATTTTTTGAATAACTTTTTCACACTTACGGTATTTTGATAGTTTCCCAGTTTACAGTCACAATTCACAAAATTCAGAGCTTAACATCTTTTTAATATGATCTGCTCTTTAAATTACTGGTATTTCTAGAGCACCGAGTAAAATTCAATGCTGAAAGTCCTGCTTTTATTTATTTATTCATATTGAATGTGACTATGTTCATGTGGATTTCTGCAATTACACCATTAACTGCAGCAGTACCAGAATAAAAGCCAATGCTAAAGGTAACTGTGAACCAACTAGAAGGGCTGCCTGCAATGATATGCATTACATGACCTTGTAAATTCTTTGTAATTAATGAGGCCAGGGGCACATATGATGAATCCCTTATCAATGTAATACTTGCAAAATGTAGCGACTGTGCATCAAAATCACTGGCTAATGCATTCCACAATTTCAGTTTATGTTCGAAATTGTGCCGCATGCTAAAAATATCCACTACTAAGAAGATTAAATCTGCTGGCAAATATCAAAATCGAGTTGAATAGTACTTTAGTACATGTGATGAACAAGGGGGTTGAAATAGAATTATTAAATTACTCAATTTAATTACTCTTTATCACTTTCCTCTATACCATTAACTTCAGTTATTTCATGTGATCAATGTAAACCATATCAGAATATATAGGTTGTCAGTAACTTGCTGTTAGAACCCTCAAATTTAATGTCATCTTCTGTGATTAACAACTATAATCTTCTGAATACGTCGGTGTCGTTTTTGTGCTTCCAAATAAACTGTATTTGCATCTCAATAAACGAGCAGAGCTGGGCCACATTACGGTTACATAAAGGTTAGGATAATTTAAATATCACCCATGTGATGGCTTGCATCAGCTTAATTTGTAATATGCACAGGAACTTAACTTTACCATATTTGCAACCTTGTGCAAATATGCCTGATGATTATTGGGGTGCAGGATGTTCACATGTTGGCCCCACTCTCAGACCCCAGACCCCACAGACCCCCCCAGCCTCCAGACCCCACCCATTAATCTTATTTCAAATTGGCAAGTGGAACATTTCCAACCTGTTGGCTTCTACAGTACATTTCAATTCCCTATCGTCAACTAATTGATCATTAGAACATTTGCCATCATGTGACTTTCAGAATTAAACCTACCCAAGTTAGCAATAATTAATCACTGAGTGGATTTAGAGAATAGGCAGTCAAATATAAAGGATCTTCCAAAAATAATATTTTAATGAAATGCAATTCATAGAGGATCTAGCTTTAATTAAATCTCAAACCTGGAGAACATTTTCTACATATCTTATTGTGTGAAAGAGATTAGGCCAACAAACCTGGTTTATTGATTTAAACCTCACCAGTTTAAATCCAGGCCAATTATGTATTTAACTTCAACAGAAATGGGAGCAAGGAATGCAGCAGAGTAGCAATGTAGAATAAATCTCACTCATATTTTGAATACTACAATTCATTTCATAGAATTATCACAGCATAAGTAAAACAACTATTCAGCCAAGAGTTCATGCTGGCTATTGGTAGACTGATCCAATCAAACCTATTCCCCTAAAATGTATCCAATCAAACTAAATTATTTTGCTCAAATGTCTATCCAATTATCTTGCAGAAGATAGACACAAAAATGCTGGAGTAACTCAGCGGGACAGGCAGCATCTTTGGAGAGAAGGAATGGGTGACGTTTCAGGTCGAGACCCTTCTTCAGACTGTTGCTTCTCCCTTGCAGAAGTTCTACTTGGCTCTATTTTCAACATCTCTATATTCAGCGAGTACCATTTAATTGTTTTCTCAGTGCTTGCCTGCGCCTCCATCTTCTACCTTGGGGATTCCAGTTCCAGTTCCAGTTTGGACCCAACCCGGATTACAGGTACGACTGTCGATCTTCCACTTTTCACAACAGTTCTCCTTTCATGCCCTGCGTTACATTTTTGCATATCTTTCATTCTTTTCTTCTATATCTCTCTACATCACCATTATATCTCTTGTTTCCCTTTCCCCTGACTCTAGCGTGAAGAAGGGTCTCGACCCGAAATGTCACCCATTCCTTCTCTCCAGAGATGCTGCCTGTCCTGCTGAGTTACTCCAGCATTATGTGTCTATCTTCCATTTAATTGGTATTCTCTGTTAAAAAAAATGTTTTCCATTTTTAGGTAATGAATGTAGTTGATGAGGGAAGGGCAGTGGATTTCAGTGAGGCATTTGATAAAATTTCTTAATGTAGGCTGATCTAGAAGATTAAGATGCATGGGATCCCGATTGACTTGGTCGTCTGGATTCAGAATCGATTTATTCATAGAGGTCAGGGGGTTATGGAGAGTGTTATTCTGTCTGGAGGTCTGTGACAACTGGAATTCCGCAGCGATCAGTGCTGGGGCTACTGTATGTGATATAGATGTAAATGACATGGACATAAATGCAGATGAGTTGATTATTAAGTTTGCAGACAACAGCAAAATTGGTGAAGTTGCAGAGAGTAGGGTAGGTTGCAAAAGTATACTGCAAGTTATAGATCAGCCACAAAATGGGCGGAGAAATGGCCATGGAGTTTAATCCGAGCAAGTGGGAGGTGTTGCTCTTTGGGAGGCTGAATGTAAGGGGAAAATGTAGATCCGTTGTCACTTATGTTATGAGTTATGTTTTTGTAGTTACGCTCACTAGCTTTACAGTAACCTCTCCTTGCCTGGTTCCCTTAGAATTAGAGAGACATGCAAGTGTGAAGTCATATTTGCTATGTAGTTAATAAAGTCTTTGGACCTTTATCTTGGTGTAAGGCTCCAGTTATTTATAACAGCCGAAACACAACATGGTGTCAGAAGTATAATTTAAGGCTGGACATAACAGCATTAATGTACAAGGGGATCTTAGGGTCCAGGTCCATAGCTCTCTGAAAATGGCAACACGAGTAGATAGAGTGATAAAGACTGAGTATGGTGCACTTGCCTTCACTGATTTGGGCATTGAGTATAAGAGTCAGGAAGTCATATTGCAGCTTGATGGGACTTTGGTTTGGCCAAATTTGGAATATTGTATGTAGGTCTGGTCACCCCAGTAATGGAAGGATGTAGAGTCACAGTCATACAGCACAATAACAGGCCCTACGGCCCAGCTTGCCCATGTCAACCAAGATGCCCCGTCTACTCTAGTCCCACCTGCCTGCTATTGGCCCATAGCCTTCTAAACTTTCCCATCCATGTACCTGTCCAAATGTCTTTCAAATGTTGCTGTAGTTTCTGCCTCAACTACCTCCTCCGGTAGCTCATTTCATATACCCACCATCTTCTGTATGAAAAAGTTGCCCTTCACATTGTTACTAAATCTTTTCCCTCTCACCTTAAATGTATGGTTCTTGATTCCCCCACTCTTAGAAACATAGAAACATAGAAATTAGGTGCAGGAGTAGGCCATTCGGCCCTTCGAGCCTGCACCGCCATTCAATATGATCATGGCTGATCATCCAACTCAGTATCCCGTACCTGCCTTCTCTCCATACCCTCTGATCCCCTTAGCCACCAGGGCCACATCTAACTCCCTCTTAAATATAGCCAATGAACTGGCCTCGACTACCCTCTGTGGCAGGGAGTTCCAGAGATTCACCACTCTCTGTGTGAAAAAAGTTCTTCTCATCTCGGTTTTAAAGGATTTCCCCCTTATCCTTAAGCTGTGACCCCTTGTCCTGGACTTCCCCAACATCGGGAGCAATCTTCCTGCATCTAGCCTGTCCAACCCCTTAAGAATTTTGTAAGTTTCTATAAGATCCCCTCTCAATCTCCTAAATTCTAGAGAGTATAAACCAAGTCTATCCAGTCTTTCTTCATAAACCATAATCTCTTGGTTGAAGATTCTGTGCATCTACCTTACCTATTCCTCTCATGATCTTATTCACCTCTATAAGATCACCTCTCATCTTCCCACACTTCTAGGAATACACTCCTAATCTGCCCAAGCTGTCATAGCTCAGGCCCTCAGGTCCTGGCATCATCTCTGTAAATGTTCTCTGCACACTTTCCAGCTTAACAGCATCTTTCCTATGGCATGGTGACAAAAACATGGAGGTTTTGTAGAGCGTCCAGAAGAGGTTTACCAGAATGCTTCCCAGATTATAGAGCATTAGCTGTAAAGAGAGGTTGGATTGTTTTCTTTGGAATGAAGGAGGCTAAGTGGAAACCTAGCCAAAGGATATCAAATTAGACAGTGTATAAAATTAGAGAGAGTAGACAGTCAGAACTTTTTTCCAAGAATTGAAATTTCAAAGACTAGAGAGCATAACTTTAAGATGAGAGGGGCAAGGTTTAATGGAGATCTGCGGGATATGTTTTTTTTCCACACAGAGGTGGCTGGAACGCATTACCACTGGTGGCTTTTAGTTAGGTGCATTATATGCAGGGGGAGGGATGTGGATCACTTGTAGGCAAACAAGGTTAGTTTAATTTGGCATCAGGTTCGGCATGGATAATGTGGGCCAAAAGGCCTGTTCTTGTGCTGTATTTTTCTACACCACCATTGCACTACTGGAACCACTACACCACTATTGCACAATAGATCTGACAGCTCAAAATGGTTCTTCCATGAGTTTCCATGACCCATCAGCAGCCACAGAATTGTATTCCACTATAATTCACGACCATATGGTTTGGTACATACAATTTCCTGCCCATGGAGAGCAGGAAAAATCTCCCTGTACAGTTACAATGCTGGAATCTGTCTGTCAATGAGCAAAGTTACCTCGGTATATTCTGTCCAATAAAAGAGGGACAAATCTAATCAGGCTAAATACCACTTTATCAGTCTCCTTTTAATCAACAGTAAAGAGATGGGAACAGAATGAGGCCATTCGGCTCATCAAGTCTACTCCGCCATTCAATCATGACTGATCTATCTTTTCCTCTCAACCCCAATATTACCTGCATTCTCCCAATAACCCCTGATACCCGTACTAATCAAGAATCTATCTATCTCCGCCATAAAAATATCCATTGCCTTGGCCTCCAAAGCCTTCTGTGGCAAATAATTTCACAGATTCACCACCCTCTGACTAAAGACATTCCTCCTCATCTCCTTCCTAAAGGAATGTCCTTTAATTCTGAGGCTATAACCTCTGGTCCTAGACTCTCCCACTAGTGGGTGATGAAAGGTGTTTTTGACAATGCTGCCATGTGGCACTTATTCACCATTTAGGTCCTCATCCTATGCCTGAATGTAGCAGGTTCTCAACATTTGGATCATGGACTGATAAGTAGCAAATAACAATCATGCCAAAAAGTGCCAGGCAACAACAACAACACTACCCCTGGTATTCAATGGCATTGCATTAGCGAGATTTCCACTATCCTCAACGATTGTTTAACTGCATTAATTATATTAATACTACGGCTACAAGAACAATCCAGAGGTTGGATATCCTCTGGTAAATTATTCACATCTTGACACCTGGAAGTCTCTCATATCATTACAAGGCATAAATTAAGATTTCCTGGTGCAGTACCTGAAAACTCAGGAAGATCAACAGCATAAAAGTTTGCTTTGTTTGCAACCCACTCACCACTCAAAACATTTGCTCAATCTGCCATTATTGCATCATGGGCGTAAAGCATACTACATGTATAATGTATTACAATTAATTGGATAAAGTACTCTAAAAGCACCTCCCGAACTGGTGACCTCTATGACTAAAGGCAAGGACAGCAATCAGGTGTGAACTGAGTGTACCTTGGCAATACTTCTAAAGTAAACCTTCCAGCACAGATGAATGCACATTGCACCAATATCAATATTGGTATAAGCACACAATGTTCCTCAAGTTATTAAGGCAGAGATAGTTTGTCCTGGTAATCACCAGGAATATATAGCTTCACTAATTTGCAATAATCATATCACATTGCTGCTTTGCGCTTGCAAGAAAAAATCACGCCATAAGCACAGCAAATGATTTGTCAACATGTGTCAGTATTAAGCCTATCGAAATGCATTAAAGTGGCCTCAAAACATTATAACATCAATGCTGTAGATGGTAGCAAGAGCCAAATGTGAATTAATGACGTAGTCTAAACAAAAGGATTACATTATTACATTGCAATTATTCTCGGGAGTGTGCTATTCTGAACTTAATCTGCTGATAGATATTGGGAAGAAAGAAAATGATCTGTAAAATTAAATAGAATTTAGATGCATTGTATTTTCATGCCGTGTGTATAGCAACACAAGAGATTGTTCATTGAATGGTTTCATTTGGTGAATATAATTAAACCCAACAAAATAATGGGCAGAGAAATGCATTTGTTGTTCCTTGTATAGATCATTACGACTTCTATGCACTGTACTTTACATGCATTGAATGTAGGAACAGTATTCATACAGATAGTTATTTAAATAAGCAGAAGAAAACTATCAACTATTTGGAAACACTACTCTCCACATTTAACTGAATATATAGACAATTGCAATGGAGCATAGAGCAGTACAACATAGGAATAGGCACACAGGCCCACAATATCTATGCCAAACACGATGCCAAATCTGCCTGTATGTGATCCATATCCCTCCATATATAAATGCCTATCCTAAAATCTCTTAAGGGCCTGTCCCACAATTTTTTTCGGCAACTGCCGGCGACAGTCGTAGCAGGTCGTCGAAAAACCGGCGACTAGACCCCCCCCCTACGACCACACATCCGACAACCTACAATCACACAGGCGACAATCTACGACAACCAAAGTCAACCTACGTCCACCCTCGACAAGCTACGTCAGCGACAACTGAAGACAATTCAGTCGTCGGTACCTGTCGCCGGTTTACGCAGGTTGACGTAGGTAGTCGCCAATGGAATTCACCGAAGTCATCACCCAGCAGCAACCTACGTCACCTGGCGACAACCTGCATCATCCTGGCCACAACCTACGACAGCACCTACGACAGTAGACAAGCTACGTCAAGCCCACAGTCGCCGAAAGGTTTTGAACATTTCAAAATCCAGCGGCGACCAGAAAAAAGTTACGATTCTTTAGGCGACTTGAGGAGACTACTCACGACCATACAGGCGTCACCCCGCGACCATGTGGCGGCAGCCTAGTCGCCTGTAGTTGCCGAAAAAATTGTCTAAGTGGGACAGGCCCATTAAATGCCACAATTGAATGGTTGCTGAGTCTACCCTTGGTTGTGCTGATGTACAGGAGGCCACATCCGGAAGAATCAGGAATGGTTCCAGAGGACAGGAAAATCACACATGTGACTCCGCTATTTAAGAAGGAAGTGAGGCAAAAGTAAGAGAATTATAGGTCACTTGGTCTGACTTCTGTGGTGGGTAAAATTTTGGAGTCCATTAATAAGGTTGAGGTTTCAGGGTACATAGATGTACATCATAAAATAGGCCAAAGTCAGCATGTTTTTTTAAGGAGAGATCTTGCCTGACAAATCTATAGGAATTCTTTGAGGAAGAAAATAGCAGGACGGACAAAGCAGAGTCAGCGGATGTTGTTCACTTGAATTTTCAGAAGGCCTTTGATACGGTGCCACACATGAGGCAGCTATAAAGGAGCCCATGGTATTAGAGGCAAGATACAGCCATGGATAGAAGATTGGCTGACTGGCAGAAGGCAAAGAGTGGGAATAATGGGGGGCTTTTCCAGTTGGCTGCCGGAGACTAGTGGTGTTCCACAGGGTGAATGTTAGATCCATTACTGTTCATGTTATATGTTAATGATCTGGATGAGGGAATTGATGGCTTTGTGACCAGATTTGCGGACGATAAGAACATAGGTGGAGAAGCAGGTAGCATTGAGAAGCAGGGAGGCTGCAGAACGACGTGGATAGGTTGGGAAAGTGGGCAAAGAAGTGTCAAATGTAATACAGTGCAGCATAGTGTACGGACATGCACTTTGGCAGAAGGAATAAAGGCGGAGGCTACTTTTTAAAGCAGTGACAGGTTTCAGATGCTAACTGCATTTTGTTGACTCTGTACTGTACACTGCACAATGACAATAAAGATTGAATCTGAATCTGAGAAACCACAGGTGCAAAGGGACTTGGGAGTGCTGGTACAAGATTCCGAAAAGGTTAATTTGTAGGTTGAGTCAGCGGTAACAAAGGCAAATGCAAAGTTAGCATTCATATTGAGCAGACTGCAATATGAAATTAAGGATGTAATGCTGAGGCTTTATCAGGTTCTGGAGAAGCCATATTTGAAATATTATGAACCGTTTTGGGCCCCATATCTACTCAAGAGGGTCCACTGACAATCTCCCCTCCCACCTTCTCCCTTCATTTTTCTTATTTTCTCCCTACTCCCCCGTGTTCCCCACCTTGACGTACCTATTTCTCTCCTCCCCCTCCATTCCACCTGCATTCCATCCTCTAGCTTCACAATTCGTAAGTCTTTCATTATTTTGTTTTATCCTTTCTCTGGCTGTTGTCTAGCCACTTACCTATCAAACCCCCTCTCGCTTGTATCCATCTATTCCCTACAAGGATTTTTCCTGCCCCACTTCTCTTCCAGCTTTCTTCCCCCCCCCCCCCCTCCCCCTCCCACAATCAGTCTGAAGGGTCCCGACTTGAAGTGTCACCTATCCATATCCTCCAGAGATGCTGCCTGACCCACTGAGTTAGTCCATCACTTGTGACTATTTTGGAATATTAGTCAAAGCGGTCCGATAGATGCTGGAGGATCTGCAGCTAACAGACACCAGGTTTTCAGGCTGCAGTTCCAGTCAGGTGGCTATCGAAAACAATAGTCCATTGCCTATTAAGGGAAAGTAACAAAGCGTGCAACATGTGGTGGGTCTGCAGTATATGTAGGAAGCTTAATCCATGAGGTTCAGTGGGGAGAATGGGTTGTTGGTTCTGTGCTGCGGATGGAATTCAACATCATCTCATCGGAAAGGAATTGTGAAGTTTTGAAAAGAAAACCAGGCAATTTAATGCAAGACCTTTCTGGCAGAAGCCAGGGCAGAACCCTTGATGTGTTGTGCACTGAGCAAAAGGGCAGGAAAATAATTTGGCAGAAAAAAAAAGTAATCTGTTGATGGAGCACAAATAGGAACACGTGTAAGAAAGAACTGCAGATGCTGGTTTAAATCGAAGGTAACACAAAATGCTGGAGTAACTCAGCGGGTGAGGCACCATCTCTGGAGAGAAGGAATGGGCGACGTTTCGGATCAAGACCCTTCTTCAGACTGATGTCAGGGGAGGGGGCGGGACAAAGATAGAATGTAGGTGGAGACAGTAAGAGTACTGGGAGAACTGGGATGGGGAAGGGGATGGAGAGAGAAAGCAAGGGCTATCTGAAGTTAGAGAAGTCAATGTTCATACCGCTGGGATGTAAACTACCCAAGCGAAAGATAAGGTGCTGTTCATCCAATTTGCGCTGGGCCTCACTCTGACAATGGAGGAGGCCCAGGACAGAAAGGTCAGATTGGGAATGGGAGGGGGAGTTGAAGTGCTGAGCCACCGGGAGATCAGGTAGGTTAAGACGGACTGAGCGGAGGTGTTCAGCGAAACGATCGCCTAGCCTGCGCTTGGTCTCGCCAATGTAGAGAAGTTGACACCTGGAACAGTGGATACAGTAGATGAGGTTGGAGGAACAATGAATAGGAACATGATATCTCCAGATCTAAATTCACAGTGAAAGTAGACAATATTATAAAGGACACCCCCCTCCGAGGCATAAAGTGGACACTGAAGACATTCATAGAGAGAGGGATTCACAGTGCTGACTGTTTGAACAGTAGAGAGCAAATGCCAGACATGTGTATATTTCATCGCTGCTCAACAAATGAAAACAATATGTTGTCACAACGGCCGCACAATACTCTGAGAAAAAGTATTGATTTCAGAAATGCCTGTGAGATTGAGAAACAGACATCTGAAGCAGAACTAGATATTGTTCAGAGAGTCTCACCAATGTGAGGTGTCCCAAAGGAAAAGATTTTATAATTGCAGGGTCAATAAAAGATAGTCTGTTACAAGTATATGAAGTCAAAGGTGTCAATTTGATGGTGATTTGACAATATCAGGGCAATGGAATTATTCCAAAATCTTGAAGAGAGGCAATTTTAAGATTTGGCAATCTTTTTTGTACAGCCCAAGAGATTCATTTCACAGATGTGTTACGACAACATCTGTATCACATAAGAGCTATCAAATAAAGTGAGAGGTAACAGGCTCAACATAATGTGCTGCAGTAAACTAACATTAATTGGATCTGGCAAAGTTAGTGCAATCAGAGAGGTTGGAACTGCTTGAGTTCCGGGGAAGATTTTAGTTTCTCCAAGACTCTAGATGTTTACAGAATTGATTAATTGGAAAGAGATATATTTCAATCGGCACACAGTTCTGAAGCTCTAAATGTCTTCTGAAGGATTACGATGGCTGGACATAGTAATCTTCCCCAATACAATGTTATCAGACTGACAACAGGAGGTGATCCAGAAAAGGTATTAGTATTGGCACTGGTTTATTAGTCAAGGGAGTCAAGGGAGCTGAATATGAGACACCAATAGTTGGAGAGAGGAAAAGCTGGATGTCTACATTGAGTCAGTGGGAGTCAGGACGAATTCAGTGTGAAAGCAAACAGTGCTAATATAGAAAGATTTAAGAAATAGAGATAGTTGTAATTGTGTTCACAGTGCCTAGTAACATACTGAATGCAATGTTGACATTAAGAGACATTAGATTGCATTAAATCTTATTATTTGAGAGCAAGAGCATTTGAAAGCATGTTGACCCAAAATATATAATTTAATGTATTTAAATTTATGAAGGCAAGTAAACGGAGGCAATAATTATCGAAAGGATGTGAGACAAGATGTATAATAATTTTTATTGGACAATAAAAACACATCAGCTCGGCTCAATTACAGCTTGGCGTTCAACTCCCCATCCTCTTCAAACCTGTTATCAGGCTCATGGAACTGGACCCTGCACATCCCATTGCAACTGGATCTTTGATTTCCTCATCAATAGAACACAATCGGTACAAATTGGCAACAACACTTCTTCCTCAATAACCATCAGCACAGGGGCATCTCAAGACTGCGAGCTCTGCCCCCTGCTCTTGTCACTTTTTACCCATGACTGTAATCGGACTCAGTTCCAACTCTATCAAATAAAATTATGAAAGGACTGGACAAGCTAGATGCAGGAAAAAATGTTCCCAATGTTGGGGGAGTTCAGAACCAGGGGCCACAGTCTAAGAATAAAGGGGAGGCCATTTAAAACTGAGATGAGAAAAAACTTTATAACCCAGAGTGCTGTGAATTTGTGAAATTATCTGCCACGGAAGGTAGTGGAGGCCAATTCACTGGATGAATTTAAAAGAGTTAGATGGACCTCTTGGGGCTAGCGGAATCAAGGGATATGGGGAGAAGGCAGGCACGGGTTACTGATTGTGGATGATCAGCCATGATCACAATGAATGGTGGTGCTAGCTCGAAGGGCCGAATGACCTCCTCCTGCACCTATTTTCTATGTTTCTGTTAAATTCGCAGATGACACCACCGTTGTTGGACAAATTGCAAGTATTGATGAGTCAGACAATAGCAGAGTGATTAAATAGTGCCACAACAACAACCTTGCGCTCCAATTCAGTGAGACCAAGGAGCTGATTGTTGCCTTTAGAAGAGGAAGGCTGAGGATCCTGCACAAGCAGGAAACTCTATGAAGATCTCTGCTAGATCATGCATAATGATGCAATCATAAAGGAAGCCCATCAACACTGCTACTTCCTTAGACGATGATTGAGGAGATTTGGTATGTCGACAAATACTCACCTCAACTACTGGTGTATGGGAGAGAGCATATTAACTATATGTATCAAGGCCTGTTTCAGTAACTCGAACAACCAGGAACAATAGAGATTACAACAGGTGGTGGACACTGCCGAGTCCATCACAGACTGTCCTACCCACCATTAAAGGGATCTATAGGAAGCACTGTCTCTAAAAAGCACCCAGCGTCATCATGTGCCTACAACACCCTGGCCACACTCTCATTTTGCAATAGCCATTGGGAAGAAAGTATAGGAGTCTGAAAACCATGACCTCCAAGTTCAGGAATAGCTTATTTCCAATAACCATCAGGCTATTGAACACTATAATTCCCAACTAAACTTTGAACTATGAACTCGGTTAGATTAGGGACAGGCCTTTTGTTTTGTTTTGTTAAGTTTATTTATTGTTTCATTGTTTATTTTATTATGATGTTTTCTATTGGACACTATGTTTACAGGCCTGTTATGCTGCTGCAAGTACAAATGTCATTGTTCCTTTCCGGTACACTGGACAATTAAACACTCTTGACTAAAAACAACTTTGCAAATGTACGTTGCAGACTTTCGCCTTCTTTAATGTCCTGATTTTATTTCAGAAAATAAACACAGTTATTTCATTCATTCAGCTAAATAAAAGTATTCAACTTTTGCGAATAGTATTCCTTGAAAACTTAATTAAATAGTTGGTCTTTGGACTTGTTGCATTTCAAGTGTAAAGATAATCCTTTAAAAATAGGGTAATTCCAATGAAAATTAAAATGCCTCTCCATTCATTATGCTCAAATGCATTATGCATTTATCTATCAGCTTTCAGTAGAATTGGTGAATTGGTAAATTATCTCTAAACTTATCTTTACAATTGTTTAGTTTAGTTTAGAGGTACTGCGTGGAAACAGGACCTTAGCACCACCAAGTCCATACCGACCAGCGATCTCCGCACATTAACACTATCCTACACACACTAGGGTCAATTTACACATACACCAAACCAATTATTCTACACACCTGTACGTCTTTGGAGGTGGGAGAAAACCGAAGATCTCGGAGAAAACCACGCAGGTCGCGGGGAGAACGTACAAACTTCATACAGACAGCATGCGTAGTTGGGATTGAACCCGGGTGTCCGGCGCTGCATGCGCTGTAAGGCAGCAACTTTATCACTACGCCACCGTGCCGCTCAAGTGGCCAATTGCTAAGAAGATTTCTGTTCAGAGCCACTGGAGATAAACAAAATTAGCAGTAATAATTTTATGACAATAAATCATGAGGATGTTCTGTAAATTCTCGTAAAAATCAACCAAAATATCATTTAAAAAGTGAAAACGCAGATAAACTTTCCTTCTTTTATTCATAACCAGCTCAACCATGTCCATTCCCAGTTTAAATGTGCCTGTCCAATTAAGGAAACTGTGATGTAAATATACAAACAATCACGATGTCTTACTAAATGATTAAGCGATTTTTTTCGGCAACTGTCACAGTCGTAGCAGGTTGCCAAAAAGGTGGCGACTGGACCCTCCCAACAGCAACGTCTAAGACAACCTACCGCCTAGCCAACGTCAAACTACGGCAAGCTACTGACAACGGCGACCCAATTGTCGCGACTTAGGACATCCATCTACGACAACCTACGACAACTGGAGTCAACCTACGTCCACCCGCAACAAGCTACGACAAGCAACGACCCTGTCGGCGACAACTGAAGACAACTGAAGAAAATTCTGTCGCCAGTTGACGTAGGTAGTCGTTAATGGAATTCACCGAAGTCAGCACCCGGCGACACCCAACGTCACCTGGCGACAACCTGCGTCATCCTGGCAACAACCTACGACAGCACCTACGACAGGAGAAGACTAGCTACGTCAAGCCCACAGTCACCGAAAGGTTTTGAACATTTTAAAACCCAGCGGCGACCAGAAAATTGTTACGACTCTTTTGGCGACTTGAGGACAACCCACGACAATACAGGCGTCACACCGCGACCATGTGAAAACAGCCTAGTCGCCTGTAGTCGCCGAAAAAGTCGCCTAAGTGGGACAGAGGCTTAAGTTGGTATTTATAGTTTCTATTAGTATTTCCTGCTCGATGTGCAAAAGCTTCTTTTCTAAAGAGAAAATCAAAATACCAAAGGTCGGTGTCTGCAATTTTGTACATAGTTATTTTGTTTTATTCCAATAGGGCTACATGATATCCTATTCTTTGCTGAGTCTAAAAGGATCATTTGATTCCCGATGGTCTAGCCACAAAGTACATACACGATTGGAATTCTGCTTTCAGACCTCTGCTCAATTGCGTGTGATAATTATCTAATTCATTTCTTGTAGTGGACTTTTAGGCTGTGGGCCGTGGAGCTTTATTCTACTGTTTCGTGACCCAAGTCACCAAACTACATGAAATTTTCACTTATTGTGTAAAAAAATTATATAAATCACCCCTGAAACTCGTCATGAACAAGACTTGCACATTTTTATTACTTTAGAGATAAAC
Source organism: Amblyraja radiata (assembly GCF_010909765.2). NCBI lineage: Eukaryota > Metazoa > Chordata > Chondrichthyes > Rajiformes > Rajidae > Amblyraja > Amblyraja radiata. The sequence continues at coordinate 14,467,367 of NC_045970.1, forward strand.
CGGAAAAATTTCGGGTAATTTACCCGAAAGTGTTTTGTGTGGACATGCACTGTGCTTTAATGAAAACTAATTTGATAATTTGCAGACTTGCCATCCCATCTACCTGGACATGCATACATGTTTAATTTCCTCATTGATATGTCGATATTGTAGCGTGTGTCTTGGAATAAAGCACGGAGTCGTGTTTAGAGAGAGACACCTTTTATTCTGATCCTCCCGGTTGTAGGGAAGACCAAACGAGAGGTAGATGGCACCCAAACCCCACCCTTTAAAGCTTCCAGCTAAGGGCCGCCTCCGGACTGAACCACTCCTGTGCCGAGGGGTTCGACACTAAGGTGGCACGACCCTTGGGAGCCGCCACAGGACCCCCCCCCAGAACCAGAGGCACGAAACGCACCGGCGGGCGAACGACCCGGCCGGCCCGTGTGCGGAAGTTAGCCGCTCGTGGGGCTTGCGGAGGCATAGGTGGAGGGACAGGACGAGGGACCGGCGGGAGGACAGGTGGAGTGACAGGCGGAGGGAGCCGTGAAGGGGGGCGCCCTCGGGGCCGAGGTTGGGCAACCAGCACCGGCTGGTCAATGTCCAGGTGTGCCGGCTTCAACCGGTCGATCGACACTGCCTCCGGCCGGCCCCCCATGTCCAGGACAAAAGTCGACTGCCCGTGTTCCAGCACTCGGAACGGACCCTCGTACGGCCTCTGGAGTGGAGTCCGGTGGGCATCACGGCGCAGGAAGACGTACGGGCAGTCCCTGAGGGCTGATGGCACGTGTGGGCGAAATGTCCCATGGCGGGACGTCGGGACGGGTGCGAGCCTGCCAACTCGCTCGCGAAGGCGCTGTAGGGTGGATGAGGGCGTTCCCTGCTGCCCCGGCGCCGACGGCACGAACTCCCCGGGCACCGTGAGTGGCGACCCGTAAACGAGCTCCGCCGATGATGAGCCCAAGTCCTCTTTGGGAGCAGTCCGGATGCCCAGCATGACCCACGGCAACTCGTCCATCCAGTCCGGGCCGGAGAGTCGTGCCTTCAGTGCTGCCTTCAGCTGCCGGTGGAATCTCTCCACCAGACCGTTAGCTTGCGGGTGGTAAGCCGTGGTGTGGTGTAGCCGCACCCCCAGCAAGTGAGCCATGGCTGACCACAGCTCGGAGGTGAACTGTGGCCCCCGGTCTGAGGAGATGTGCGCCGGCACCCCGAAGCGAGCAATCCAGTGCGCGGACAACGCACGAGCACACGTAGCCGTTGAGGTATCGGTCAACGGAATGGCCTCCGGCCACCGCGTGAAGCGGTCCACCATTGTAAGCAGGTGGGTGATGCCCCGGGACGGCGGGAGAGGCCCTACAATGTCTATGTGGATATGGTCGAACCGCCGGTGAGGTAGACCAAACTCCTGGAGTGGCGCACGGACATGGCGCTGGATTTTTGCCGTCTGGCACGGAATGCAGGTGCGAGCCCAATGGCCAACCTGCTTGCGCAGACCGTGCCACATGAAACGAGCAGCCACTAGTGCCGTTGTCGCCCGGATTGATGGGTGAGCCAGTCCGTGGATCACCTCGAACACCCTCCGGCGCCAGGTGGCAGGGACGATGGGGCGCGGCTGACCGGACGACACATCGCACAGGATTGTTTCTCCCCCAGGACCGAGAGGGACATCCTCAAGGCGGAGGCCGGAGATGGTAGTCCGGTAGGCGGGCACCTCATCGTCCGCGAGCTGTGCCGCCGCCAGAGCAGAATAGTCCATTCCGGGCGCCACCTCGAACACGGCGTTGATAGCGGGCCGGGACAATGCGTCGGCCACCCGGTTGTCTTTCCCCTGGATGTAGCAGATAGATGTAGTGTACTCCGATATATAGGCCAATTGCCGCTGCTGACGTGCGGACCAGGGATCGGAAACTTTCTGCAGGGCGAAAGTGAGCGGCTTATGGTCGGTGTAGGCGGTGAACGGGCGGCCCTCCAGGAAGTAACGAAAATGGCGCACAGCCAGGTACAGAGCCAGGAGCTCACGATCGAACGCGCTGTACTTGGTCTGCGCACGGTTGAGGTGCCGACTGAAGAAGGCCAGGGGCCGCCAACCTCCGCCCGTCAGCTGCTCCAGCACAGCACCAACCGCCGACTCCGAGGCGTCCACCGTGAGAGCAGTCTGGGCATCTCCCCGCGGGTGTACCAGCAGTACGGCCCGAGCAAGGGCCTCCTTCGCGCCGTCGAAAGCTGCCTCCGCCTCGTGGGTCCACTCAACGCTTTTGTGCTGCCCACCCGCCAGAAGTTGATACAGGGGCCGCATGATGTGGGCCGCGGATGGCACGAAACGATGATAAAACGCCACCATGCCGACAAATTCCTGCAGGCCACGCACCGTGCGTGGGCGGGGAAACCGGCGGATGGCGTCGACCCTGTCAGGCAGGGGAACCGCGCCTTGCGCAGTCACGCGGTGGCCGAGGAAGTCAATTTCATTCACCCCAAAACGGCACTTGTCCAGGTTGATGGCCAAACCATGCTCGCTGAGCCGCTGACAGAGCTGTCGAAGGTGAGCACAGTGTTCCTGTTGCGAGCGGCTGGCCACCAGGATGTCGTCCAGGTACACGAACACGAAATCGAGGCCGCGACAAACCCCGTCCATGAGGCGCTGAAAGGCCTGTGCTGCGTTTTTGAGGCCGAACGGCATCCGAGTAAACTCGAAAAGCCCGAATGGCGTGATGATCGCCGTCTTCGGCACGTCATCCGGGTGAACTGGGATCTGATTATAACCCCGTACCAAATCCACTTTGGAAAAAATCGTGGCCCCAGCCAAATGGGCCGTGAAGTCCTGGATGTGGGGTACGGGGTATCGATCCGCTGTTGTTGTCGCGTTCAACCGTCGGTAATCCCCACATGGCCGCCAGCCCCCGCTTGACTTGGGGACCATGTGGAGTGGGGACGCCCAAGGGCTGCTTGAAGGGCGGACGATCCCCAAGGCCTCCATCGTGCGGAATTCCCGCCGTGCCAGACGCAGTTTATCTGGTGGCAGTCGCCGTGCTCGTGCATGGAGTGGTGGGCCGGTAGTCGGGATATAATGCAACACTCCGTGGCTGGGGGTTGCTGATTGAAACTGCGGAGTGAGAATGTCCGGGAACGCAGCCAAGATACGTGCAAATCGGGAGTCCACGGACGCCAGTGGCCGTCCCACCGGTTGATCCACACGCAACGTGATCGGCTCCATCGTGGTGGCGTTGATCAAACGCTGACGTCCGACGTCCACCATGAGGGAATGCGCCCGGAGGAAATCGGCCCCGAGCAATGGTTGGGAGACGTCGGCAATGGTGAAGCTCCATGAGAAATGGCAGGAGCCGAGCACGATGGGAACCATCCGCAGTCCATATGTGCGGATGGGGCTGCCGTTCGCCGCGGTGAGGACGGGCCCCCGCTTACCGGAACGAATGTCGGCCAGCGAAGGGGGCAGGACGCTGAGCTCCGCTCCTGTATCCACGAGGAAGCGGGTCCCGGAGCGCCGATCCCAGGCAAAAAGGCGATGAATTTGGCCGGCCGCCGCGGGGACTATTGGCAGCCGGCCCAGGCGTTTCCCGGGAATGTGCATGGCTGGCGGCATTGTTGTGCTGCAGCACCCCAGCGTTGATGGTAGTAGCACCAACGTCTCCTGTTGGAGTCACTTGGAGCTTGCCTGCTCCTGCTGGTGGTGCCTGCAGCTTGCTGGCGCTGGGCTGCAGGTGCAGTACCCCTCACTGCCGCTGGGGGCGATCGTACGGGCCGTCGGGCTGGAGCTGTCACTCCTTCCACATCTCCCCCGCCCCATCGGGGGAATTCGGGAGCTGCTGGGGTGACATCATCGGCGTACCTGCTGACGGCGAGCGCGTTGACGTCATCAGGGCGCGTCGACCTCAGCGCGACCCCGTCTCTGCTGACGCCCAGCGCGCTGACGTCATCAGGGCGCGCCATCCACAGGGCGTCGGCGCGCCTTCCGAGGGCCCGAAGGTCGGCAAACGAGACGTCGGTGAGCTGCAGACGAATGTAGGCCGGCAGCAGATGCAGGTAGGTGTACTCGAACATCAGGCACGGCGTGTGCCCGTCTAGTAGAGCCACCATCTCCTTTAGGAGGCTAGATGGCCGTCGGTCGCCTAGGCACTGCATATGCACGAGTCTTCCTGCCCGCTCCATCCTACTCAGTCCGTAAATCTGGAGCAGGAGCTCCTTAAGGCCGAGGTATTTATCATTGTCCGGGGGGTCTGCGAGGAAGTCCGTGACCTCTTCAGCCGCATCCTGGTCGAGGGCCCCCACCAGGTAGTAGAAACGGGTGGCATCGACCGTGATGCCCCGCAGGTTGAACTGGGCCTCCGCCTGCTGGAACCAGATGAGTGGCCGGGTGGTCCAGAACTTGGGCAGTTTAACGGAGACCGCGTCCAGAGACAGGGCCAGGCCGGCCTGTGAGGAGGTAGGGCTTTCTCTTCTATCCATCATGACGCCAATGGAGCGTCGGGGTCACCAATGTAGCGTGTGTCTTGGAATAAAGCACGGAGTCGTGTTTAGAGAGAGACACCTTTTATTCTGATCCTCCCGGTTGTAGGGAAGACCAAACGAGAGGTAGATGGCACCCAAACCCCACCCTTTAAAGCTTCCGGCTAAGGGCCGCCTCCGGACTGAACCACTCCTGTGCCGAGGGGTTCGACACTAAGGTGGCACGACCCTTGGGAGCCGCCACAATATTGTCTTACATAATGTAAAACATGAAAAGATGTAAAATACTCCCTGAGACATATTATCTTCTATTATTAGGAGGCAGCAGTGTATCCCGGGTTATCATGCAGAGTGCTATCGTCACTTCTGCAACATGACAACAATAAATCGAGCGATAGCAAAGTCTAGAAGGAAGAAAGGTAATGATAGGACTCAAACAACAAATCTTTTTACTTATGGTCATATGATGTTACTTTGAAAAATGAAAAGATATATTTGAGGATGTTGATTTATTTTACTTTTCATTCCTTTTCTGTTTTCTTTTTCCTCTTTCAATTGAGTTCAAGACGCTGAAAAGCCTGAAGCAGGTGAATCACCTCAAGAGGCAGTTCCTGATGGTAAAGCAGATGAGACGGCCCCAAAGAGACTGCTTCGATCCATGACAAGTCATAGTCAACAAACAGCAACTGTCGAGCACACTGACCGCAGGCATGTCCTACCTGCGCATTGCATCATTTGTAAATGTTCAAAGTACACAAAAGAAAGAAATTGTGGAAAAAAATGATTATATAAAGTTTTATTTTAATGTGGATCGTTTCACTGTTTATTTGGTCAAATTATTTAAACAATGAGTGAATTACTTATGATAATGGCGTGTCGGTGAATGACTGTGACAATGCACCCACCGATCCACACATACATACATATGCACATCCACACACACATATCCATCCATACGCACACTTCCATGCATGCAAACACACACATACATGCACACATAAATCCGCACGCACACACGTCCACACATCCATTCACACGCAGACATACATGTACTGGGGGGGGGGGGGGTCTATAACATAAATATAAGCTCATTGTAGCTTAAAATGAATATTCATCGAGTAAACATCAGAGCATTCGATTCTTGGCCAGGATGGGACATTTACATCAGAAATAGGACAGGTCTCTTACAGGTCTGGCACTGCCCCAGTCCCACTATGGCCGTTACCCCCACTCTCCCCACTTTGGCAGTCAGCGGGGTTCAGTAAATGGGGAAGCCTAGAGGATCTGTCCTGACCCTTTATTTAGGCAGGTTCATGAGCCCTTAAATCCTGGGACATCTGCTGCAGTCTCATTTAATTTCCTATTAAAGCGACTGGAACATGCCTGCCTGGCACTGCCCCAGTCCCACTATGGCCGTTACCCCCACATTCTCCCCACTTTGGCAGTCAGCGGGGTTCAGTAAATGGGGAAACCTAGAGGATCTGTCCTGAACCTTTATTTAGGCAGGTTCATGAGCCCTTAAATCCTGGGACATTTGCTGCAGTCTCATTTAATTTCCTATTAAAGCGACTGGAACATGCCTGCCTGGCACTGCCCCAGTCCCACTATGGCCGTCACCCCCACTCTGCACACTGACAGTCAGTGGGGTTCAGTAAAGGGAGGAACCCACAAGAACTGCCCTAACCCATTAATTAGGCTGGTTCAGGAGCAGGACCTCTGCGACAGTGTCATTAAAAAAAACACACTCACAATTATATTCATCATATTATTTTTATATATAATTATACTTAATTATATATGATAACATTCACATTAACAGGTTATATTATTGGTATAATAATATATAGTTTAAATGGACTGCAACACGGAAATAGGCTGCCCATGGTGTAATACGGGCATTGGCCACTATATGGCGCTTATTTTTCCGATCTCATTTTCTAATTAGTTTAATTAATTAATGTGCAACTTTTAACAATGACGAGTTATGACATCCTTCTCAATTATATTTCATCTAAATCTGTGGAAAATGTCATGTAGTTTGGTGACTTGGGTCACAAAAACCTATTTCTAGACACATTTTTGATGCTCGACCCACAGCCTATTTGTTGTTTATACAATCCATAAGAACATATTACTTCTCATGATTTGGGGTTTTACTTTTATTAATGCACCATTGATCAGTGCAAAATATAATCAAAATGTATATAGCACTCCCAGGGAACAATGTTCAACAATTGTATATACAATGTTATAATTTCTACTAGTTAGTGGACCATATTGTCTTATTTTAAAATGTTATAGCTGCTTTCAGGGTAGTGTAGTGATTTTGTGTGAAAATGACAACAACATTTTTAATGCAATATTTTCTATCACATATCAAACAGCTACAAGAATCATTTATAAATATACGAATTTGGGTGAACGTGGTAATGCCACTGGACTGGTAATCCAGAAGTCTGCTGGGTTGTGAATTTAAATCCCACCACAGAATTGGAAATTTAATTTAAATTAACTAAATCTGGAACAAGCAGATGTTTTCCTTAAGGGTGACCACAAGGTTATTTCATTGTCTTTCAGGAAAGAAAAATCTTTGTTTTTTTATCTGATTGATCTATAGAGCAAGATGATTCATACAAAAGCACCCTCTAATGTTGCCCAATAAACCAATGAACCACACGTGCCACTGAAAAAATATGTTAAAGTGAAAATTATTCAACATTAAACAAGGCACATGATATGGACAGAACTAAAGGCGCACACAACTTGGCAAACCTGGGCGACACGGTGGCGTAGCAGTAGAGCTACTACCTTACAGTGCCAGAGACCCAGGTTTGATCCTGACTACTGGTGCTTGTCTGTATGGATTTTGGCCGTTCTCCCCGTGATCTGGTTGGGTTTCCTCCGAGATCTTCGCTTTCCTCTTCCACTCCGAAGATGTACAGGTTTGTAGGTTAATTGGCTTGATATAAATGTAAATTCTCACGAGTGTGTGTAGGATAGTGTACCAACTGCACCTTACACTTTCAAAAGTAATAATAATAATAATAATAAATTTTATTTTCGGGAGCCTTTCAAATCTCAAGGACACCTTACAAAGATTAACAGAAGAGAAAAAAACATATAGTCGGAGAAAAATAAATAATAAGGACATCATCAATACACAAATTAAAGATAGAAATCGCTCCAAAAACACAAAATCAAAAAACACAATGTGAAGAGAGAGCAGCGGCAGCTAAAGCGCGCCAGCGTCCACTCTCCCTTCCGACAGCCATCTTGGACACAGACTAACATAGTAACTTACACACAGAAAAATCATCCCCCCACAGTGGTTACCACTGTGGGGGAAGGCACAATGTCCAGTCCCCAACCCCAGTTCTCCCAAAAGTCAGGCATATTGAGGCCACCGCTATTGCCTCTACGGAGGCCCGATGTTCCTGGCCGTTTTGGCCGGGTGGTGTTACCCCGGCATCGGGAGAGTCCTCACAGCGGCTGGGCCACCTGGAACGGCTGCTTCCTAGCTGGAGACCGCGGCTTCCGAAGCCGACAAGGCCGCGCTGGTTTGGAGCTCCCAGGATCCCGATGTTAAAGTCGGCGCCGCCCGCTCCGCTCCGCAGACCCGCAGCCCGGAGGTGTTGATCTCGGCGGTCACATCTCACCGGAGCTCCAGCTCGTCGATCCAGCGCGGCAACCCAGGCAAGGCATCGCCCGCTCCGCTCCACGATAGTGCTCCAGCGCTGTGCCGCCAACGAAGCCGAGGTGCTGGGCGGTCCCCGCCAGGAAACGGCGCTCCACGCCCGCTGGTAGGCCACGAGGACGGGTCGACGGGCAGCCCGGAGAAAAAGCTGCCTCACCGACCAGGTAGGGACCTAGAAGTATGATTACCTCCTTCCCCCCACATTCAGAAGTCCATTTCTCCAACAAACGAAGAACAAGGCTTACTAAAAACTGGGGGAAAAAATGAATTAAATGGACGGCTGCTGGTTAGCAGCCATTCCCCAAGATGGCTCCTCCTCCTCCGAAAAGTATCAATAGTATTCAATTTTTAATAGCACTCAGAGGAACAATGTTGAGCGACTATCTTCAGACAAAGATTTCAAGAGGCCGATCCATCTTGATGTCCTCCTGAATTTCCCATCATCACAGAAGCCAGTTCGCAGCTCACTCCATATATTATCAAGAGAAGACTGGATATGCAGGATTACACAATTAAAAAAGAGCATCCCATCTTTACTGCCAAAGCCTAGAATTATCTGTACCCTTGCACAAGCCATTTATGAATACCACAACACTCAACAAGTTAGAACATTGTTCATGTATGTTACTCTCGCAAAAACGTGGGACAAATCCATTTCAGCCATTTTCCACCCATTCAGTGGACAGTCATCAGAGAAAAGATAGAGGGTGTATATCGGTTTACAGTGGCGTTTATCACCAAACAACCTGCTTGAAAATGCTCTGGGTCTTGAAGGGTCACTTTGGACACTCTGAAGCAAACAACTCACCTGCTGATTCCCCAGAGAATTATCATCACCAACAAGGCACAGCAAATGTACAATGAAATATAATTATTTGGATGGATGAGTGCAAATCTGCAAGACACAATTTGCTCAACTTGATGCAGGACAAAGTTGACTGACATCCGATCCACCATCTTAATTCTTCATTCCCTCCAGCAACGGTACATGTTTACTTAATTCCTTATCTCTAAATCATCTCTTCCCTCCTTATCTCCATGATCTCTTCAAGGCCTTTAACACTGAGATAATTCTGAACTTACAATCATCTGTGAACTTCATCGCTCCACTATGTGATGGTCTTCAACTACCAAGGCCCTTGCCTCTGGATTTCCCTTCCTAATTCTCATTGCCTCTTTCAACCTCTTTTCCTAGGTTTAGAATATTACTTTCAAACCTTCTTCCTTAACTAAGCATTTAGTTATCTGCCCAAATATCTCTTTCGTGACTTGCACCTTTTTTTTTGTTTTCTGGCACTTTCCTGAAGTGCCTAGGTCACTCAAATGTGTTAAAAATGCCACATAAACATGTGATGTAAATGTCATTGAATCAAAAAGCTGAGCACACTATTTAGTAGCACTGAGAAGGTACATTAACTACCTTCTCAAGGAACACTAGGGACGTGCAGTAAATGCTGGCGTCATTAGCAAGACTCATCTTGGAAAGAAAACAAAAGTAAATCAGTGGCTGCTATGAGTATGGTGGTGACACCAAGGTTAAATTGTTTGTCCAATAATCCAGAGAGCAAAATTCAAATCCCACTTAATTTAAATTCAGTTAATAATTTGGAACTTTTTGGAGACAATACAGTATTGATGATGACCGGGAAATTGCTGGACTAACACCTCATGGATGACCCTTTCACGATTCTTGTGAAACACTTGTTTTAACAGCGAATAAGAACAGTATTTACCAGGCAGTTATGCTGATGATCTCCAGATTCACCCTCCACCCACAAAAAAGTGAATAAAGTTCAGATGTGATAGTGTTACGTTGCTCAACAAAAATGGAATTAAAGATTAATAAGCAATGATTCCTTCCACTCTCTCTCTCTGTGGCTTCAGCGAAGATTGCACAAAAAATTGTCGATTTCCACTGAGGTTAATCTTGTGAATCTTGTGAAGCTTCAAGGAAGTTTTTGGAGGAACGTTTGCACATTCTACCCTTTTGCTGACAAAGAGCTGGCAGTACGTAAAAGGACATTTTGCAATATACAAGTTCAACAAAATCTGATTTTTTGGTGTTGTCAAATTTGAATGAATTACCAAATTTTAACAAAGGCCAGGGTGGATGATTGCAACCTTCACATGGTCCACCCTGTTTCAACTAATGCAATCAACCTGGCGTGCACAATCAAATAAGATCAAATAGAACAAGTTGTCCTACAACTTTAGGCTGTGTACACCATACGTAAGAAGAAGAACAACAAAGGCCCATGTTCATAGTTGAATATAATTTAAGAAATAAGGAATAATTGTCGTAGAATTTACACAGGTGTTTCTTTGCACCTTGCAGGATGCTAAACTGGAAAAAATCAGAGCGAATAACCTTTAGCTTAAAAAACTTTCCTACTTCATGTAAATAAATTAATCAACTGCTGAACTCGTAATAACCAACATGTTGAAAATATAATGTATTGGAGAATTTATTTTTGGCAGCAGAACATTTTGGAAGCTGATACTCTCACATAATTCTGAGAGAGTGCCACATTGTCAAAAACGTTGCCCTTCAGATGACATTTTTACTTTCCAATGGTTTTTGGAATCAAACTGCTTCGATCATTGAAATGAACTATAAAGAAAGACTACACGCATCTTGTGGAAATATGCTATAAAATAGCATTTTTTGGATGAGAAATTGTGATTTGTTTAAAATATCTATCCCTTAAGATGTCCTTCAACTCTCATATCGAAAAGAAGAAGAAGTAGCTGTTCGTTGGGTGAAAATGAGAAGCTAGTGTAACTTGGGTGGGGGAGGGATAGAGAGAGAGAGAGGGAATGCCAGAGGTACTTGAAGTTAGAGAAATCACTATTCTGTAAGCTGCCCAAGCGAAATATGAGATGCTGTTCCTCCAATTTGCGTTTAGCTTCACTGTGTCAATGGAGGAGACCTTGGACAGAGAGGTCTGTGTATGAATGGGAAGGAGAATTAAAGAGTTTTAATCTATCATGGTTTACGTTTGTTGTTCTGTATACAATCAATTTGGAAAAAAATACATTGTTGTGTAATTAATTAACATTTGTCCAATCATTATTTACATCTCACTGGTATTTTATATTAATTGCCCAAAAATGACCACCACAGTTTATTCAACATCAAAAGATTGAATCATTCTGGTTCCTTTCAAAATCAACAGTAATCAAAAGTAAATATCCATCAAACCACTCAAACTCAGAAACTCAATGGTTACTTAAGAGTTAGAATAGGCAATGTATGTATCATTAAAAAAGTGCGTTTCTGATGATGAAGTGTTCTAAAATTCTGAGAATGGTGTACATTCGAGCTTAGAGTCGTACATGATGGAAACAAACCTTTCAGCTCAACTTGTCCATGCCAACCAAGAAGCCTCATTATACCTTTTATATTAAATTCCTCCTTTCTATAACTTTACTTGTGTTTTTCAAAATGATATTTCCACTTGTTATTGCCATGCACCAATAAACTCAAAAGTACAGATCATAGAGATAGAGCTAAGTTGCCATGGACTTGCAATAACAAATTGATATGCTCCAACATCTATAATGTTGCAGAAAATCAAAAATCTGTTTTGAAAATAGATTTGAGGGTCGGCACGGTGATGCAGCGGTAGAATTACTGCCTTAGAGTTTGATCGTGACTATGGGTGCTGTCTGTATGGAGTTTATACGTTCTCCCCGTGACCTGCGTGGTTTTCTTCCGGGATCTCCGGTTTCCTCCCACACTCCAAAGACGTACAGGTTTGTACGTTAATTGGCTTGGTATAATTTTAAATTGACCCTAGTGTGTGTAGGATAGTGTTAATGTGCAGGAATCGCTGGTCGGCGCAAACTCAGTGGGCCAAAGAGCCTGATTCTGTTCTGCATCTCTAAATTAAATTAAACTAAATTAGGACAGATTCAGACCAGTGGCTGGAGAAGCAATTCCTAACATGAAGGATTGACACTTCAGATCTAAAGTAGGTAAGAAAAGAAGCAGGTGAGATGGAGGAGGATGAGATGGTGGGAGGCTGAGAAAGTTGTGGCGACATTTGTTACATCTGAGTCTGCATTTATTAAATTGGAACCTTGTGGGGATTGCGTTTCTCCAGTCTACACATGCAGGTAACCATTCTGCATAACAAAATCTGGTTTTGGTGAGCACAAATAGCACTAGTGCAAGTTGCGGAAATACAAACCAACCTCGATGTGGTGCCTTCAGACAAGTGTGATAGACAAAAAATGCTGGAGTAACTCAGCGGGACAGGCAGCATCTCTGGATAGAAGGAATAGGTGGCGTTTAGGATCAAGACCCTTTGCACACCTGAAAAGTCACCCATTCCTTCTATCCACAGTTGCTGCCTGTCCCGCTGAGTTACTCCATTATTTTGTGTCGATCTTCAGTGTAAACCAACATCTGCAGTTCCTTCCTACACACACCTTCAGACAAGTGCCTATCCCTTCTTTGTGTTCCCTAATAGACTGATGGTTCCTGGTATGGGCTCTAGATATTAATCTTGTTTCTTTTGCGATTCAGATTAGCCTTTTGTAATACACACCGGGATGCATTGAAATTCCTTGCTCACATGAAGATCACAGAGTAAATATTATACATACAGACATGATAAATATATCAATAAATACAATGACAAGTGAAAAACAGCAAAATGGTGCTGTTAAGAGCATGTGTATATGGCAGCACCTCCGGGAAGGGATGGGAAAGAGATGGTTGTTTCAGGAATCTGATAGCAGTGGGGAAGAAGCGGATATAAGGCTCTTAAATCTTCTACCAGAAGGTAGAAAAAAGGAAATGGTGTCAGGCATCCTTGACGATACTTCATGATGCAACTGTGAAGATGGACTGGATTGAAGGACATGATGAGCCTTTAAAGGACTGGGCTGTGTTCACCACTCTCTGTTGCTTCAGGTGGTCAAGAGCAGAGCGGCTGCCATACCAGGCCGAGAATACTTTGTACAGCGATCTGTAGAAGCTTGAGAGGCCATGCTGAATCTCTTCAGATGTCTAAGAAAATAAATACTTTGATGTGCCCGGATCATCGTTCATGAAAGCCTTGGATCTGGACTTTGGCAGAGAGTGAACCTCCCTGTTCCCACAAGGTTAATGATTAGGATACATAGTTAGGTTCTGGGCCTGCATCCAGTAAAGCTTGCAGGAATCTGTGTTCCTCTGCTCTTCAATAAATTCTGTATTCCAAAATCTGGTTTTACTGAGCACAGACAGCATTGATGCAAACTGCATCCATCCAAAACGTTATCAACGTGGGGCCTTCAGACAAGTGTGTTCTCCTTATTTGCATTTTCAAATAGATTCCTACCTGTTTCTGCTGTGGGCTCTGGACACCAACTTTATTTCCTTTGCTCGATGTTAAACCTTCAGTTAGAAATGCTAACCGTATTGGGAGCTTAGATGCCTTGTTCCAGATATCTGTGATGCATGGCCACAAACGGGGAGTAAGTATTTGTTTAACCATGTCAATTTGATAGAGGCAATATGTTAGGACAGAATTGAGGAACTATGTTCCAGAGAAAATAAAACAGCATTGCATTTGAACAAATAATTCCAGTTTTGCATGAATATTGTCTTTGGGGCAAAAGGACTATTATGTGAGTTTTTGAGTGCAACAATTAAGATTCGTGGACATTGCCCATACTCAACAACTTTGGTTAAGCTTGCCCAACATAACAAGCTTAACAGATCAAAAGGATGATAATAAGACATTACAGAAACAAACTATGGTGCTGCTCCATTTCTAGTTTTCATTCCCAACTACGAACGACTTGGGTGGGAGAGGATATATTGATTTCTCTATCTTCCAGTTACCCTTGCATTCTCTCTCTCCGTCCCTCCCCACCCAGGTTTTACTGGCTTCAAAGTCGTCATGTTGAGTCTGATTGCCTGTAACTTGTTTTTATCTAGCCCACGGCTAACAATGGCCTGTTACCTTTATCATCCTTACTTTTTTGCATATCTTTCATTCATTTGTTCTAGATCTCTCTATATCACCGTCTATATCTCTTGTTTCCTTTTCTCTGACTCTTAGTCTGCAGAAGGGTCTCGACCCGAAACATCACCTATTCCTTTTTTCCAGAGATGCTGTCTGTCTGACCCGCTGAGTTACTCCAGCCTTTTGCGTCTATCTTCGGTTTAAACCAGCATCTGCACTTCCTTCCTACACAACCTCAATTACTTTCCGCGCATTAGTGCAAATCTTGGTGGGAAATTACACATGGCAAATATTAATGTATTTAAGGCCAAGGAACGTGTGGACAGAATAAAGTATGGCAGGTGTTCCAAACTGCTAAAACCCGCTGGTTAGTTTATACCATTCAACTGTTTTACTCATTCTCAATCTCTTTATTATTTTTTAAGAACCTATTGAAGTTACAGACTCAGCTCAATTTACAACTGTGACAAAATGTTAAAGCTGGCACAATAAAATAAATACACTTTTGATAGTTTAAAAATTGTTATTGCAATGCCAATTAACCTTGTTTGTTCACAAAATGAAAGCTCTTTATGACAGTCGTTTGAGGCAATAATACATGCTGGGTCCATTCTCCACCCACTCAGTTCTGTTGAAATCCATTCTTTTGAAATCAATAGTCTTATAATGTAAAGATAGACCATTCTGCCAATTCCTCCACACATGGACTAGGTGAAGATTTATTGATAAATAATTTGAGCTTCACTCTAGGCACGGCAATTTAACAACAAGTTTCTGCTCCATAACTAATGTCAAGCTGAATGTTGCTCTTTTAAAATACCAAGAATACCACAGAGCCAATTTTGTTAAATGAGTACAATCTTTAACCTACTCTCTCTCTCTGGCAATGCTCACTCATAACTTGAGGATAATCCAAAAACTGTAAATCTTACTTTGGTGATAATCAGTGCCTCATAACTCTTTCCATGTCCACGTCTCCTCTCACTAATTTCACAAAGCATTCCCCTTCTAGACAGCACTGCATTATGCTCAATAATGTATCTACCATAGGTACACAAAAATGCTGGAGAAACTCAGCGGGTGCAGCAGCATCTATGGAGCGGAAATAGGTGACATTTCAGGCGGAAACCCTTCTTCAGACCATATCTACCATATCCCTTCGTCAATTTTTCTTTGCAACCCATCCTGTATTTTTGTTGTCTCCCCATATTTAATTCACATAACTCAGCCTCCTTGGTTACATCTTTGCTTACTTTGTTAAATATTCATTCACAAAGGCACAGTTCAGTTCCACCTTTAGGATTGGCAATACACAGCAGTTCTAGCTTTGAGCAGAAGCAGTTCTGGTCACCACATTGGAGGAAAGATGTGATAACACTGGAGAGGATGCAGGGGAGATTCACCGGGATTATATTGCTGGAGTAACTCAGCGGGCCAGGCATCATCTCTAGAGAAAAGGAATAGGTGGCATTTTGGGTCGAACCCTTTCTTCAGACTGAGAGTCAAGGGAGTGAGAAACTAGAGATATGAAAAGGTACAAAGAACAAATGAAGAAACAAAAAGAACAAATCAAAGCCAGCTGATCAAGGAAAGGTGGTGCCCACAATGGTGCATTGTTGGCTCTGGAAAAGGTGATAGCGAGTAGATACAAACAAGGAGACTAAGCAGGACAACAGTGAAATGAGTAGGAATAGTAGTGTGGGTGAGGAACGGAGAGAGAGGGGAAGCATGGCTTACTTGAAATTAGAGAAATGTCACTGGGTTGTAGGCTGCCCAAGTGAAATATGAGGGGCTGTTCCTTCAATTTGCATTTGGCCTCACTCTGACTGTGGAGGAGGCCCAGGACAGAAAGGTCAGTATGGGGATGGGAAGGCGAGTTAAAGTGTTTGGCAAATGGGAGATCACGAAGGCCAAGGCAATCTAAACAAAGGTGTTCAGTAAACCAATCACCAAGTCTACGCTTGGTCTCGCCGATATATAAGAGTCCACACCTAGAACAGAGGAAACAGTAGATGAGGTTGGAGGAAGTGCAAGGAAATCTCTGCCTCACCAGAAAGTGTTGATGTTCCTGGATGGTCAACGGAGGAGGTATAGGGACAGGTGTTACATCTCCTGCGGTTGCAGGGGAAAGTACTTGGGGAGGGAGTGGTTTGGGTGGGAAGGGATGAATGAACCAGGGTGTTGCGGAGGGAACGATCTCCGTGGAAAGCGGAAAGGGGTGAAGTTGGGAAGATGTGACTAGAGGTGGGATCCCATTGGAGGTTGGGAAAATGTCGGAGAATTATGTGCTGTATGTGATGGTTGATGGGGTGAAAGATGGGGACTAGGGCGACTGGGAAGAGGGGGGGGGTGGGAGCAAGAGCAGAGCTGCGGGTTACCAAGGAGACACGTGTGAGGGCCTTATCTATGATAGGGGCAACCCCTGCTCCCTGAAGAATGAATATATGTCCAATGTCCTGGTTTGGAACACCTCATCTTGGGCGCAGATGTGGCGGAGACGGAGGAATTGGGAGTAGGGGATAGAGTCTTTGCAGAACGCAGGGTGGGGGGAGTAGTCTAGATAGTTGGGAGTCAGTGGATTTGTAATACGTTAGTTGATAGTCTATGTCCTGTGATGGGAACGGTGAGATCAAGAAAGGGGAGGGAGGTGTCAGAGATGGTCCAAATGAACTTGAGTGCAGGATGGAAATTGGTGGTGAAGTTAATGAAGTCGATGAGTTCTGCATGGTACAGGAGGGAGTCCCGATGCAGTCGTCAATACAGCGGAGATAGATTTGGGAATAGGGTCAGTGATATGCCTGGAACAGGGATTGTTCGACGTACCCTACAAAGAGGCAGGCATAACTGGAGCCCTTGCGAGTGCCCATGGCTACGCCTTGGATTTGGAGAAAGTGGGAGGAGTAAAAGGAGGTGTTGTTGAGAATGAGGACCAACTCTGCAAGCAGAGGAGAGGGTTAGTGGAGGGAAATTGGTTGGTTCTGTGGTCGAGGAAGAAACAAAGGTCTTTAAGGCCATCCTGATGGGGGATAAAGGTGTAGTGACTGAAGGAACATTAGCCTGTAAAACAGAAGTCGTTGAAGAGATAAAGGGCATGTGAGGTATCTTGGACATAGATTGGGAGGGGTTGGACGGGGGGGATAGGATGGAGTCGAGGTATGTGGAAATGATTTCAGTGGGACAGGAGTAGGAAGAAACAATGGATCATAAAAAATGGAAATAAAAATCACTAGGATGTTGCTTGGAACCGACCATTTGCGTTATGAGAAGTGACTGGGGAGGCTAAGTCTGGTTTTCCCTGAAGTGGATCAGTTAAAGGAGGACATGATAGGGGTAGATGAAATTTTAGGTAGACACAAAATGCTGGAGTAACTCAGTGGGACAGGCAGCATCTCTGGAGAGAAGGAATGGGTGAGGTTTCGAGTCGAGACCCTTCGAAGAACGGTCTTGACCCGAAATAAGTCTGAAGAAGGGTCTCGACCCGAAATGTTTCCCATTCCTTCTCTCCAGAGATGTTGCTTGTCCCACTGAGTTACTCCAGCATTTTGTATCTACCTTCTATTTAAACCAGCAACTGCAGTTCTTTCCTACGTTTATAAAATTATGATGGGTATGGATAGGGTAGACTGTGGGTTTGGAGGGATATGGGCCAAATGTGCAAGTGTGCCGTGTGTGCAAGTTGGGCTGAAGGGCCTGTTTCCATTGCTGTATGACACTATGACTATTTCTCCCCATATCAAAGATAGATAAAACTAGAGGACATAGAATTAGAATAAGGGATAAAACATTTAGAGGGGATCTGGGAGGATATTTTTTCACCCAGGAGGTGGGGAGGACACAGAGTGAACTGCCTGACACAGAGATGGAAGACAATACAGCAATGGCATTTACAAAGTATCTAGATAAGCATTTGAATTGCCTTGGCAGAGAGGGTTGAGTGCCAAGTGCCGGAAGATGTAATTAATACAGACGGGAGCCCACTGGTCAATAATGTGGGCCAAGAAATCTGTTTCCATGTTAAACTACTCTATGATGAAGCTTTTGCCAATGAATTACTGGCCTGGCAATTAACTCTCATCATTCAGTTCTTACTGACTTCCCTACAATTGATAACTTACAGATTCTTACATTCTCAAAGAATCAACCTGCTCCTTCTCCACCTCCTTGATCATATCTTGATTCAATTGTATTGAAATCTTATTGAATCTTATTGAAACATATAAGATTATTAAGGGTTTGAACACGCTAGAAGCAGGAAACATGTTCCCAATGTTGGGGGAGTCCAGAACCAGGGGCCACAGTTTAAGAATAAGGGGGAAGCCATTTAGAACTGAGATGAAGAAAAACTTTCTTACCCAGAGAGTTGACAATCTGTAGAATTCCCTGCCTCAGAAGGCAGTGGAGCCAATTCTCTGGATGCTTTCAGGAGAGAGTTAGACAGGGCTCTTAAAGATAGCGGAGTCAGGGGATATGGTGAGAAAGCAGGAATGGGGTACTGAATGTGAATGATCAGCCATGATC
Source organism: Amblyraja radiata (assembly GCF_010909765.2). Lineage (NCBI taxonomy): Eukaryota > Metazoa > Chordata > Chondrichthyes > Rajiformes > Rajidae > Amblyraja > Amblyraja radiata. The sequence continues at coordinate 14,485,979 of NC_045970.1, forward strand.
ACAGTGAATGATGGCTCGAAGGGCCAAAAGGCTTACTCCTGCACCATTTGTCTATTGTCTATTGTCAACAACTGTCTTTCTGACATTCAATAGCCTTTTTTATTATCAAGTACTGAATGAGATAAATCTTGCTATGCCTCAACACTGACAGATCCAAGGCCATGTTTGGCTCTGCCTACAACTTCGATATTTCAGTCCTAGATTTCATCTCTGTCCTGAGATAACAATTCAGCCTGATGTTGCACATCTTCATGAGCTTGCATGCCCCTCTTCATGACCTTGCATGCTCCTGTACTAACTTTTCCAAATCCTTCTCAGTAATCCCAAGATCCAATCAATGCAGTATTCAGAATTTTGCCTAACTCATCCTATCCTGCACATTCCCTTTTTATTCTGGCAAACTGCCCCTCCTTTAGTGTACATTTAAAATCATTTAGTGTACATTTTTAAATCATTATTGTCATGATCAAACCTTAAATCTTTTCACAATGTTCTCCAGAACAATCCTCCTGGAAATACATTCAGTTCTTTGTCGGCTGAATGTCCTGCCATTATTCAGCCAATAATGGAAAGGTAATCAGTCATCTTCTACCCTCATTGGCACTCAATTTCCAAATGCCTCAAGGGTTATATTTTCTCAAACTTGCAAAGTTTGAAATGTCATCTTCCAGTTCCAGAGCAAATTTGATTTTGGAGATAGTGAGATTACTGCACTTTTTTGCAGAAATGATGGCATAGGCATGAGTATGTCTGTTTGCATTAAGCTTTGACAATCAAAAGTGCTTTAATGATTGTGACCATTGGCCTTTGGTCAATTTAAGTTTTTTGAAATAAGTTGCTGTTGTGTGTGCACAAATGTGCATACATTTGCACACATGTGGCTTAGTGCCAAAAAATACCTAGATCATCTATTTTGCCCTTGATATTATTGGAGAAACATTAACAATTTGAATTGAAGCAGTGGAGTAGAGTATAGACTAATAATTTTTTTTAAATGTTATCTTAAAACAAGAGCACATTTATTCATCCATAATTCATACATTTTGCAATATTAAAAATATTATATGTATATTTGACAGTATTCTTTCAATAAAGTGGTTATGTTTTTGTGATTCATTATATAGATATTGTAGACAACTCCTGTGAAAATGTTTGTTATATGCATTTTTAATACTGAAGATTGTTTAAGAAACAGAAGTCTATAAATCACGTAATCTGTATTTGCTCTCCCACAAAGGGATCAAACTTATGTTGTAACAAACATTTGTTTATTTCGTCCTGAAATTAAATGGTTTAAAATGTTACAGAATCTATATGACCTGTTTTATTGTGCAATCTTCACCACAGAAGTTATAACTTTTGTAATGATCTGTAAAACGTGATCATTCAGATATGTTAACAGAAGCAGACTTCCAAAGATCACATTCTGTCACTGATCAACATGTGACCTTCAAAAATCTAAGCAAAGGTAACTTAAATTTGGAGAATTTCAAAAAACATGGAAGGTCAGTCATGACAGCATTGTTCAGTTGACATATTTGTGTCGAGCAATGCTTTGCCTGTAGTGTTAGAGAGCAACTTACTGAATTAAAATGTTACTACATAAAAAGCCAATGTGCAGGCGGGCCCAGGACAACAGTTTCCTCCACCCAACTTGTAATTGGTATTGTTCTATTTACAGTAAGTTTTGCCTCTTTATTTCTGTTGCATTTTATTATTTCATTACATTAATTCCAGTGCTGTCACTATGGAATACAAACAAAAACTAATAAATTAAAATATGCTGGGGGTGGGGTTTAATATGGAAAAAATGAAAGTTACAAATACAAATTATTGTCTCCTCTGTGACCTGTTAGCTTTTTTTCTCGGCCTGCACTGTTGATTAGATGCCATGTTGTGCTGGCGGTGCAGGCAACTATGGAGCTACTAGTCAGTTTTCCTGGAATTCAGCATTTTTAATTCAGCATACCAAACTTGCTAGGTATCAATTCTTATTCGGCGCTTCATGCTGTCATATGCCAACTGCAATTAGTCCTACTGCCTACTATATGTTAACTTTGATTTGTTTTGTTCAATGTCCTGCATTGAACATTAATAACTTCTTAAGACACACAATTACATCTCTTTGAAGGCTCTGTTACCAAAGTGCATTATATCGGTGGTGCAGTAATCCTATTCTTCATCATTTGACAGCATTATTCTGTAGAATAGATGCCTGCTACAATGCCAGACCATCCACGGAATCTTTAAGTTTCACAATCCACCTTCCCCAACTTAATCTCTGGGCTAGACACCTACCATCTGCTTTCACTAAAGTTAACATTTTATAGAGAATCAAGCTGGATTTCCCAATGCAACCGATATTACCACACAATATACGAACACATTTTAACGCACAACTCGTTGCGCCTGTCCAGTCATAAAATAAATTGTTTTTCTTTTAATGCCTTTTTAGTTAGCGTCAATAAATTAAAAAAACGATCTCAGCAGAATTAATCAAAAACAAGAGAGTAAGGCAGCACGACACTGCTAGGCCCCTGCAAAATCCAAACTGAAATACTAACAATAAATATCCATTCAAATTAGAATTAGGAAATAAAACACTATTATTACCTTAATTGATAATAGATGGATAACCATATACCAATGAACCGTGACAGTTTTGAGCTATCTCTCAAATCACAAATGTCCCATAACCATAAGGCACCATCTGCATTTTAAACGGTGAGCCGACTTAAGGTCTTCCCATCAACCGAGACACTGACTTTAGTGAGATTAAATTAAATTTATACCTGCATCGAAATAGAATCTTTCTTGTCAATCGGATTTTAAATGTTACTAAGCAAGAACCCATAGACTGTCGTGTCAATATTAACATGCCAATTTATCAGCACTGAGATAGCTTAAGTGATAAAAACTGAAGAGCATCTGATGATCTATCAAATGTATTATCTGTATTATATGTTAAGAAATCAAATATTGATTAAATAATCACTCCAGTTTCTCTCTTTTTTATGATATTGATATTAAATAAGCCTAATTCTTCTAAGGCTTTCCTTCAAGGTACTGCAGCTTATTTTAACCCAAACAAGATAGTTCATCAGATATATAACATAGCCTATAGTATGCAAGGTGAAACATCTTCAGACAGAATAAAATCACTAACCTTAAAATGCATGTTCCAGAGTGCAGCACCCAGACTGCTGTATAAGGCAGTGCTCTCACATTGAGGAGGTGCCTCTTGCTGTCTGCATCACCAATTATCCTCCCAAACTGTGAGCTGTTTTTTGCACAGATTCATTTACAGGTATTTTGGCATCCATGAAGGACAGCATTATCCAGGCAGAATAATCTGTCTGGATGTTTTAGAATTTAATTCAGGCCCTCAGCCTCTCCAATAAAATGAAATACTGGAGCATCAATGATTCATCAAAAAGCACTTTGTGCATAATTTGAAATGAATCAAACAAGATATCTGCTTACCATGTGCATAGCCCCCCAAGTGAAGAATCGGGCCAGCAAAGAGGGACTGAGGACGTATTTCACACACGAGCTGCAGCTTCTCAGCGATTCACTCTGAGCCTTGCTCCCTCCTGGGAGAATGAGCTCATTCCAAGCCGCCAACAGCCGCCCCTCAGCCATTGCAGTGTCACTGCAGATCGTCATTAAAGGAGATCAGTAATAAAAGCCAACCCCTACCATCCCTTCTCTAATCTACAATCTGAATGGTATAGCTCTTATTAGTCTGTCACCAGTCAAAAAAGAACCTCAGCGAATACCTGTAATAGATTAAAGCCGGGAATTGAAACTTACAATTTTCAGTCAAAATTAATCCCAGGATCCTTCAATATTAAGGCATTTTATCTACGAGAACACAGTGAAAAAAATTAAAGGGTTACCATGGCATTCCAGCAGCTTTTCATTCACACAATCTTTTCTGAGGCAGAATAATATAAAGGCACAATAGCGGAATGCTGCAGTGTGCAGCAGTGATTGCCTGCATTCATTTTTAGAATAGCCACAGCACATTTATCATGTTTAACATGACTTCAAGATGCTTACATACATAATCCTGCTGGATAGGGCTACAGACAGGTCATCTGTGATAACAGCGCAATTACAAACATTCACTGTGTAATTAGTTAATTAAGTGAAAATTATACAAATTGCTTCCAAAGTGATATAAATCACAGTTTGATCAGCCACGAATTGATGTGAACTTTGCTGATGCTCTGAAAAGATTCTTAAAACAAATCTTCAATATCAACCTTCGCAAGGTAAAGTTATTACACCTACGTACAATGTAATGGTACCAACAAATAATCATTGTATACATCTTCATGTCAAAATTGTAGGGTGTTAGCCAGCATGAATTTATTTTATGCATACCTGAGTCAACAGTATCTGATTACACACAACAGACATTAAAAGAAAGCATGTTGGTGGTGTCATGTTTATGTCAAGATGCGATAGTATAATAATTCAAAATGCAGGCATTTAGAGGCTTATAATCTTTGAATTCTTTGAATTGTTGTTTTTTTCATTTGTAACAGAATTCTAAACACACACACAAATGCACAAAATTGTAGACCCTGTTTTATCTTGACTACCTTTATAATGCCATAATGACTGCCTCCATAATGCTATAATGACTGCCTCTATAATGTTACACTGTGGCAAATTATCTGAGAGCAATTGCAATTAACGTGGCCACTGGCCAGTTCCAAATCAATCGCTTCTCAATAAATAAAAACATTCTTAATGCGAATTCAGAACATTAGCTGCATTATGTCTCTTAACTTTTAGAAACTATTTTAAGAGCATGGATAAGAGCCAGAAAGTATTTCTTTGATGCTAATCTGCAAAACTCTTATGCCTTTAAAAGGTTTAGTGGAAGCATTATCAAGAACGTGCGGAGATAGTTTGTGCCCCGTGAATATAGAGGCAAGAAGTGTGCATGGAAAAAGGGGGTTTGGCCCGACATGTCCACGAGACGACAGACACAAAATGCTGGAGTAACTCAGCGGGACAGGCAACATCTCTGGAGAGAAGGAATGGGTGACATTTCAGGTTGAGACCCATTTTGGATTTTCTTGGCCAGTTTAGATGTTGGGCTTTCTGGATTAACCATAGAGGCCACAGACTAAAAGATGGACATCACCTCAACCCTGGAATTTATGTCGGGAATATTCTAGTTTGCAAATGTTTATTATTAGGGAAGAAATGCTGCAATTTGAGGTCCTAAGGGACAAAACTTGGGCCCAGCAACAATCGTTTTCTCAGTGCTTTCATGATCCTTAGGCTTCAAAATGATGCCTAGAGTTCAGGTCCGTTGCAATATTCGAAGTTCACAATATTGGTAAAGGGGATCGCATGTAGCAATTAATGTTCACTAGATAAATCACTAGACTGATCACGGAGTCATTGATTTGACAACAGGAGTTCCAAACCCCAACTATTATCCTTCACTAACCTCGCACAGTTGAACACAAAGAAAATCCACAAGAAGGAACACCTATTAGGACAATTTAAAGAATCGTTAATGACTCCCAGGTCATGATACTGATGTATTTCTTGTTACCTAAGATTCCATTACATAGCCATACATAGCAGGTTACATAGCCAAATCTCCCTATATTTATGTATGTACCCAAGTTACAACTCTAAAACAATGTTGCTTTCTAGAATGATTTCATGTGCAAAAGGTTTTCATGGAATGGTGCGGCAGAAACAGAAGCATGTCTATAAAACCAAGGTGTCCATTGCGGGCAACTGTGTAGGAGCGGCTATCTATTGAGGTTTTGTTTAGTTTTGTTCAGTTTACAATACAGCGAGGAAACAAGCCCTTTGGGCCACCGAGTCGCGCCGACCAGCAATCCCCGCACATTAACACTATCCCAACACACGAGGGACAATCTACATTTATACCAAGCCAATTAACCTATACACCTGTATGTCGTATGGGAGGAAACCAAAGATCTCAGAGAAAACCCGCGCTATCACGGGGAGAACGTACAAACTCCGTACAGACAACACCCATAGTCGGGATTGAACCAGGTCTCTGGCGTGTAAGCTCTAAGGCAGCAACTCTACCACTGCGCCATCGTGCCGCCCCTGGTGAAGTGCTTTGTTTGAGGGTAAGTGTTGAGGATTTGACCCATGAGGCTTTGGCAAGGAGGCTGAATAGAGGATGACAGCAAGATAATGAATGGTGTGTTTTTTTTCTCTGAGCTTCGTGCAGTAGAGATGGAAATTAGGGCATTGGTATGCTCCTAGTACCAGATGTGGAAACAATACCTGATGGAACTGCCTCGAGTTACTGCTCCTCATTAACCAACTGAGGGAACTGGAGCTGTGGCTGGATAATGTCAGGATAATGTTCCAGGGTACAGGCGCTCCAGGAGAGATTGTAATGAGCGGGGTAAAAGAGGATGCAGTGTTGCTATATTGATTGAGGAGAATGTCACGGCAGTAGTCCGAGAAGACTTTACTGATGGTTCGTGCAGTGAGGCTATATGGGTGGTGCTGATAAATGAAATTGATCACCTTCGATAGATGCAAAATGCTGGAGTAACTCAGCGGGTCAGGCAGTATGTCTGGAGAGAAGGAATGGGTGACATTTTGGGTCGGGACGGGTCTCGCCTCGAGACAGAGTCTGAAGAAGGGTCTCGACCCGAAACATCATCCATTCCTTCTCTCCAGAGATGTTGCCTGTCCCGTTGAGTCACTCCAGCATTTTGTGTCTATCTTTGGTTTAAACCCGAATTTGCTGGTCATTTCCTACACAAAATGATCACCTTGTTGAACTTGTATTATAGGCCCTCAAATAGTCAACGGGGATTAGAGGAACAAATATGCCAGGAGAACGCAGACAGCAGTAAGATTAATAGTTGTCCCGGTGGGGGATTTTAACTTACCCAACGTAGACTGGGACTGCCAGTGTGCCAAGGGCTTAGATGGCTTAGAATTTATTAAATATGTCAAGGAAAGTTTCCTCAGGCAATGTGTTGTGGACTCTAGAGTCCTCGAGGGAGAGGGAAATGCTTGACCTACTCTGAGGGAATTGAGTAGAGTAAGTGACTGAAGTATCAGCAGGCGAACCTTTCGGGACCAGCGCCAACAGTTCTATTAGCTTTAAAGTAATTATTGATGAGAACAGAGTTGGTCCACAAGTTAAAGTTCTAAAATGGGGCAAGGCCAACTTTGATAGTATTAGACAGGAGTGTGCAAAAGTTAACTGGAATAGGTTGTTTGCAGGCAAAAGGACATCTGGAAAGTGGGAAGCTTTTAAAAGGGTCAGAGTGAATGAAGAAGTAAAGGGCATAGGTTTAAGTTAAGAGGGAAAGATTTAATAGGAAATCTTAATAAGATTTAAGAGGGGCAACTTCTTCACATGCTGGTGGAGATATGGAATGAAATGCCAAAGTCAGGTACAAAACAGTATTTAAAATACATTTTTAATCAGTACATGGATAGGAAAGGCTTTGAAGGATATGGGCCAAATGCAGGTAAATGGGATAAGCTTAGATGTCGTAACTTGGTCGGCATGGACAAATTGGACCAAAGGATTTGTTTTGGTTCTGTATGACTCACACGTTTTGCTGATGAAAGCTTCAATGCAAAGCTGTTCCTAGACAGAGATGGGTTAGTAGTCCTTACTCTTGAAAGGAACATGACAAAGAGCAGATGTCTCCCAGAGTAGGACAAGCTACTAGACGGGCAAAGGGAAGCATTTGCAGCCAAGTGCTACAGTGAGCCAAGGGTCTCCAGGGATTAATACTCCAGCCTCAGCTGGAAGCTGTGTGAGACATTCTTGCTTTTTCAAGCAGATTGTCACTGGAATCTGGGCACACAACTCCAACCTGACAGCAGCACAAGTCACGTGGCTGTGAATACGAATGTGTTTTGTTCCTTTCTGACTATTGTTTGTGAAAGCGAAGCATCTCACAAAATGCACGGTGTTTTTGCAAGGTCCTTGTGTTAAGAGAGGTGACTTCAATGTATTTCCTTTCACCAGAGAGAAGAAATGAAGTCAATATAAACCTTCCTAGTATCCATGTCAGAAATAATAGGTTCCAAGTGCTGTATGCCCTCCCTATGCAACGTTGGTGTCAGGCTATGCCAGATTTTTTTTTTGTCAATGCAACCAAGCTTTCTGGCTGATTTCTCAATGCATCAGTGATGTGTACACCCATCGCCCATTTCCCACAGCTTGATCAGCAGAAGATCTCATCTGAGTCTCCTGCTGGAATTCTGAGAGACTTTTGCTGATCCTGCTTGAAATTCACTGACAACATTTAATAGCATTTAACAGCTCACTGATCATCAAAACACGTAAACATTTTTTAAAAAACATATGATACATAGAGTTGATTAAACACCATTTACCACATTAAAAAAAACCTGAAATTGATTTAAGTAGTAAAAATTTGAATATTTAAAGATATAAAAATAAATACATTTAATCCAAAACATGTTAGAAGTAAAATAAGTAAAGCACTTGCACACTCCAAATATGTACGTTTGTAGGTTAATTTGCTTGGTAAATGCAAAAACTGTCCCTAGTGGGTATAGGATAGTGTTAATGTCCAGAGATCGCTGGTCGGCGCGGACCCGGTGGGCCAAAGGGCCTGTTTCCGTGCTGTATCCCAAAACTAAACTAAAACAAAACTTGGAGTTTAGAAGGATGAGGGGGATCTTATAGAAACATATAAAATTATAAAAGTACTGGACAAGCTAGATGCAGGAAAAATGGTCCCAATGTTGGGTGAGTCCAGAACCAGGGGCCACAGTCTTAGAATAAAGGGGAAGTCATTTAAGGCTGAGGTGAGAAAAAACTTTTTCACCCAGAGAGTTGTGAATTTATGGAATTCCCTGCCACAGAGGGCAGTGGAGGCCAAATCACTGGATGGATTTAAGAGAGTTAGATAGAGCTCTAGAGGCTAGTGGAGTCAAGCGATATGGGGAGAAGGCAGGCACGGGTTATTAATAGGGGACGGTCAGCCATGATCACAATGAATGGCGGTGCTGGCTCGAAGGGCCGAATGGCCTCCTCCTGCACCTATTTTCTATGTTTCTATGTTTCTATGTTACCCGTACAGTATATCTACCTTTTTTCCACAGGGTCAGTGTGGTAGTTTTTTAAAGAGATTAGGTTACATGAAGAGATGCTGCAATTGTATTGTTATTAACTGTTGCACACAGAAACATGTGGTGTGTTAGCAGTTGAACGGTAGGTTTTGCTGGTAACAGAGTGTTTAAATGACTCAATAGGCACCCAAATATCTGCAACAATCACACAGATGAATGAGAATGAATTTCACCAATGTAGCTGGGGAATTTAATTCAAGTAATTAAGTAAATCTGGAATTCCAAAAAAAAATCTTGATAATGCTAACTATCAAACCACTGTACTGTATAATAAAAACCCATTTGCTTTATTTATGTCCTTCAGGGAAGGAAACAGACCAGCCAGGACTATTAAGGGCTCCCGGACCACCAATGCATCGAGTTTAGCTGCTTCCTCACTTCAAGGACAATTAAGGATGAATCACAAACACCGGCAATCACTATGTGCTGTGGATACATTTTTTTAAAGCCCATTAATCATCCACGTACATATCCTCCATATAAGCAATACCTGAATTCCATGTGCCTATTATGTTTCCACATTCCTTCTGTAGAATTAACTTCAATCAATCTGAAGTCATCATCAATATGAAGAAAAGTCCCGATCCAAAATGTTACATAGAAACATAGAAAGTAGGTGCGAGAGTAGACCACCAGGTCCATCGAGCCCGCACCGCCATTCGCTCATGGCTGAACACTAAACAGACACACTTACCCACAAACAGTAGACACAAGACACAGAACACAAGACACTACCCTCCCCTTTATACCGCTATCACCCCTCTCCACCCCAAGAACCTCGTGATCTCCTGGGGGAGACAAAAAACCGGATAAAAACCCAGGTCCAATTCGGGAAAAAAAATCCGGGAAATTCCTCTCCGACCCCAATCCAGGCGATCGACACTTGTCCAGGAGATCACTCAGGTCTTACTATACTAACCATACCTAGGTCCATATCCCTGCCCTCTCCCCGTAGCCCCTTATCCCCTTGGCAGCTAAAAAACCATCTATTTTAGTCTTAAATATATTTAAAGTTTCTGCTTCCACTGCTCCCTGGGGCAGTGAATTCCATAAATTAACCACCCTCTGGGTGAAGAAGTTCTTCCTCATCTCAGTTTTAAAAGAGCCCCCCCTTATTCTGTAACTATGTCCCCTAGTTCTAGTTTCCCCGATCATTGGGAACATCCTCGGTGCATCCACCCGATCAAGGCCCCTCACGATCTTATATGTTTCAATGAGATCGCCTCTCATTCTTCTAAACTCCAAAGAGTAGAGTTCCAGCCTACTTAACCTTTCCTCATATGTCAATCCCCTCATTGCAGGAATTAATCTTGTAAACCTTCACTGCACTGCCTCCAGGGCTAGTACATCCTTTCTTAAGTATGGACCCCAGAACTGTACACAGTATTCCAAATGTGGTCTCACTAATACTGTGTACAGCTGCAGCAAGACCTCCGTGTTTTTATACTCAATCCCCCTAGCAATAAAGGCCAAAACTCCATTGGCCTTCCTGATTGCTTGCTGCACCTGCATACTAACTTTTAGTGATTCATGTACTAATACCCCTAGATCCCTTTGCGTTGCATTACAACGCAGCTCCTCCTCATTTAGAAAATAACTTGCCCTATCATTTTTTTTCCCAAAGTGAATGACTTCACATTTATTAGTATTAAATTTCATCTGCCAAGTTGTTGCCCACTCACCTAGCTTATCTATATCCTTTTGCAGACTCTTCCTATCCTCCTCATCCCCTACTTTTCCTCCCATTTTTGTATCGTCCGCAAATTTTGATATATTACACTTGGTTCCCTCCTCCAAATCATTTATATAAATTGTGAACAACTGGGGTCCCAGCACCGACCCTTGCGGAACCCCGCTAGTTACCGGTTGCCATCCCGAGTATGAACCATTTATCCCCACTCTCTGCTTCCTATTTGTTAGCCAATCCTCTACCCATGCTAATATATTACCCCCAATCCCATAATTTTTTATTTTTAGCAATAGTCTCTTATGTGGCACCTTGTCAAAAGCCTTTTGGAAGTCCAAGTATACCACATCCACCGGTTCCCCTTTATCCACCCGGGTTGTTACTTCCTCAAAGAATTCGAGCAGATTCGTTAAACAGGACTTCCCCTTCACAAAACCATGCTGGTTCTGTCCGATGAAGTCATGTTTATCCAAGTGCCCCGTTAGTGTTTCTTTAATAATTGTCTCTAACATTTTACCCACCACCGATGTTAGACTAACCGGTCTATAGTTACCCGCCTTCTGTTTACTTCCTTTTTTAAATATAGGTGTTACATTGGCCATTTTCCAATCCACTGGGACCGTTCCTGCCTCCAGGGAGTTTTGGAAAATTATCACCAATGCATCCACAATCCCCACCGCTATCTCCCTCAAGACCCTTGGATGTAATCCATCAGGCCCAGGGGATTTATCCTCCTTCAGTCTCATTAATTTCCCTAATACCACCTCCTTGGTGATCTTAATAGTATTTAGCTCCTCCATTCCTACCGCCCCCTGTTTATCCAGCGTTGGAATATTTTTTGTGTCTTCTATGGTGAAGACTGATACAAAATACTCGTTTAATGCCTTTGCCATTTCCATGTTCCCCACCAACAACTCTCCAGTCTCACCCTCCAATGGACCAACGTTCACCTTAGCCACCCTTTTTCTTTTTATATAGCTATAAAAACTCTTACTATTAGTTTTTATGTTGTTCGCTAAATTCCTTTCATAGTCTATTTTCCCCGTCTTAATTAATCTCTTAGTTATTTTTTGCTGACCTTTAAATGCTTCCCAATCCTCTACCCTCCCACTATCTCTGGCTACCTTATATGCCCTTGCCTTCAGCCGAATACTATCCTTTATAGTTTTACTGAGCCATGGCTGACTGTTCTTACCCTTACCCCTTTTTTTCTTCATAGGAATAAATTTTTCTTGAAGGTTATACAGTATACCCTTAAACGTACACCACTGCTCATGTACCGTCTTATTCTTGAGTCTGCTATCCCAGTCAACTTTGATCAGCTCAGTCCTCATACCTTCATAATCCCCCTTATTTAGACTAAGCACCCTAGCCTGAGTTTCAACCTGCTCCCCTTCTATTTGAATATGGAATTCGACCATATTGTGGTCACTTGTTCCCAACGAGTCCCTAACTATGACATTTTTAATTAATCCTGCTTCATTACACAGGACCAGATCCAAGATTGCCTCCCCCCTTGTCGGTTCTGTGACATACTGTTCTAGGAACCCGTCTCTAATACATTCTATAAACTCTTCCTCTAGTCTACCCTGCCCAGTTTGGTTTGCCCAATTAATATGAAAATTGAAGTCCCCCATGATTACAGCAGTTCCCTTTTTACATGCGTCAACTATTTGCAGATTTATGTTCTGACTAACAGCGTCACAGCTATTTGGAGGTCTATAAATTACACCCACTAGTGTTTTTTTCCCCTTATTATTCTCTATCTGTACCCAAGCTGTTTCACTATCCTGATCCTTCAACGCAATATCCTTCCTCTCTATTGCCGTTATTCCCTCCCTTATTAAAAGGGCCACCCCTCCTCCCTTTCTTTCCTGTCTATCTTTCCTAATTGTCGAGTACCCCTCTATATTTAACTCCCAGTCCTGATCCCCTTGCAGCCATGTCTCCGTAATGGCCACGATATCATAACTATATATACTTAATTGCACCGTTAATTCATTTATCTTATTACGAATACTCCGTGCATTTAGATAAAGCACTTTCAGATGATTTTTACTACCCTTCCTTTCCGTTTTTGCCCCTTTTACATCTAGAGCTTTATCTTCACACATTCTGTCTCCTGTCACATTTTGACTTTCCGCTTCCCCACTGATACCCTGCTCTATTTCCTCTACCCCTGCCGTTATTACCCCCCTTGATACCTCCCCCCCGCTACTTAGTTTAAAGACCTCTCTACTGCCCTAGTTATATGATTTGCCAGGACCCCAGTCCCAGCACCGTTCAGGTGAAGTCCGTCCTTACAGAACAGATCCCCCCTGTCCCAGTACTGGTGCCAGTGGCCCAAGAAACCAAACCCATTATTCCCACACCAGTCTTTGAGCCACGCATTTAGCTTTTTAATTTTACGTACCCTCGCCGATTTGGCCCGTGGCTCAGGTAGCAATCCGGAGATCAGTACCCTCGAGGTTCTGCTTTTTAATTTATTCCCTAACTGCTCAAACTCCTTCAGCAGATCCTCCTTCCTCGTCCTTCCTATGTCATTGGTCCCCACATGGACCACGACCACTGGATCCTCCCCCTCCCACTGCAAATTTCTCTCCAGCATCGCAGAGATATCCTTAACCCTAGCACCGGGTAGGCAACACAGCCTTCGGGACATGTTCTGCTGGCCGCAGAGAACCTTATCTACCCCCCGAATAATACTATCCCCTATCACTACGGCATTTCTTCTAACTCCCCCCTCTTGAATGGCCTCCTGATCCACGGTGCTGCAGCCAGGTTGCTCATCCCTCCCACAGCCCCTGATCCCGTCCTTACATTGAGTAAGAGCCTCGGTCATGCTCGTCAGGGACAAGGGCTGTGGCTCCTGCCGCATCTCCTCCTGGTTCCCCCTACCTGCTTCGCTTATGGCCACACCTTCCTTTCCTTGCTCACTGCCTAGTGAATTAGTTAAACTGGTCGGTGTGACCATCCCCTGGCACAAAACATCCAGGTAATACTCCCCCTCCCTGATGTACCGCAGCGTATGAAGTTGGGTCTCCAGCTCATCAATGCGGAGCTGGAGTTCCTCTAGCCTCAAACACTTACTGCAGCTGTAGGGATCTTCTACATCAATGGTGTCGACAAATTCCCACATCTCGCAGTATTGGCACATCTCCTGACCGCCCATCTTATATAAGTAATTAACTGGTCCTATTTAAGAATCCCCTACTGTATTGATACACCCCTTATTTATATAATCCTACCTCCTATAAATGGGAAAGTACTCACCCCAGCCGTAAATTACCTACTGGTTTGGCTGTCTAGTGGTAATTCCTTCCGCTCTTCCTGTCTGGTCCACTGCTCCCTTGCAGTGCGTGGCAAACCTCTTTGCCTCTGTTAGTCTCTGTTAGTCTCTGTTAGTAAACAGGTTCACTCCTTAGATAGTTTAGTAGACACGTGTTCAGTGTTATTCACAGCTCAGACTGAGAGACGTGACTCTCACTTCCCCCTTCTTGCAGAGACTTGTTACCTGTCCATCCCCTCCCCTGATGCTGCCTGACCCATTTCATCCCTTCGACACTTAGTGATTTGTGCAAGATTTCAGCATCTGCAGTCTCTTTTGGCTTGAAGTTTAATCAATGGATGTCCCAACCCATATTACAACCATGGATTAACAAACTCATCAGAAAGGCTGGCTCCGTCCTGGGGGTGGAGTTGGATTAATTGGAGGTGGTCTTGGAGGGGAGTATGCTCCTCAAACTGCGGAGCATCTTGGACAATACAGATCACCCCCTCCATGACACACTGGTCAACCTGAGGAGTACCTTCAGCAACAGACTGGTTCCATCAAGATGCAGGACAGAACGCCACAGGAGATCCTTCTTCCCTGTGGCTATTAAGCTGTACAACTACTCCTCCTTCTGTCGTGGGGTAGACTGACCCCCCTCCCAAACTTTGCACATCCCCAATCCTTTCCACTCATCACTTTAATTTTCATGTTTCAGGTATTTTGTGCTTTATGACTGTTGGCAGATCAATTTCCCTCCTGGGATGAACAAAGTTCTATTGTATCGTATCGTATCGTACCAGAACACATTTTTTTTAATTTTAGTTTCTATCGGAACGGAGAAAACTGTTGTGATCCAGCACCTAAAAAACTTCAGGTCAAATAAATTCTCTGACACCCTGTCATAAATCCATTACATTTGTCACATAATAACATCATGAGCATGAATCCCTAAAGCCTCTACTCTTCAACAACACCCAGTATTGTTATAACTTTTATTTTCTTAACAAAAACGTCTCACCTTGCATTTAATGACCTTTCATTTTACTTTTGACCCATTTCATCAAATTTTCAGTAAATCGAATCTCAAATTCCTCTGCTTTTCTCCATCATCATGCATTCATAATATTATTTTCACTAAAATCTAATTTAGTCATTTTGAATTCCAAATGCTCAAACGTTCCTCTTTTTTTAACAACTCATTACTCTCTCATTACAAAATAGTAAACAGCATCAATATCAAAGAGAAAGATCAATGAGAATTTTGATCACCCACTTTGATATTTGTGGTTTACTATTTTGGAAGCATCCATAGATTCTTTCACCTCTTTATCCAGCCCTATATTCATTTCACTGAGTAAACGGTGAGCAAAATCCAGCATATATCCATTCGCAGCACTGCACTAAGCACTAAACAAATTATTCTTAATCCTTATTCTCCCATTTAACTATCTTTGAAACCCTTTTCAATTCTTCCCTTTGCCTTTCCCTAAGAACATGCAGTGCTAAAAACATTCCCTCACCGTGTGTGTCACTTCCTCAACTAACTATTATATCAGATTTGACAAGCATTATCTTCCATGCAAAAATTAAAGTTGTCAACGTCTAATACTTTTCTCTTCATCTAAATGCCCAATAGTTGTATTGCCTTTTACACATTCAAGACTCCTTACCATATGAGTTATGGTGATGGACTGGATTGGTTCTGACTTCATTTTTCCAGGCAGATATTGCATTCTCCAGTCTTCCAGAACACATCAATCTAGGTTGTGTAGTAACGTGTTTTATGTTCCATTTTCTCTTCATTTTGTATTTGTCTTGCTCTATTTACTGCAGGATGTTTTTAAAGGTAAATGGTAATTGATATCGGAGGTTATGATATCAAAATTGAAATTTATAATTTAAAACTCAGATTGGTATTTGTGATTTATTATTCAGCAAGACTGTTATAAGTATTCATTTGACTCAGTCTGAAAGAAGTCAGGACAAAGAGATGTCTCTTTCTCTTGGAAAATCTGAAGACTGATTTAAGTATTACAGGCTGGTTTGTAATGGATTGACTTCATTCATAACATGTTATGTCTTAACTATTTTTGAGGCCTAGCCAATGATTAAGAAAAATTGGTCACCCAAGAAATAAGAACCAGTGACAAACAAGGATGTAAAAAAAGCCTTTGTGTTTATAACTAATTGGGACAGATTGACTTATGTTGCATAATTTTAAACTTGCTTGGGTATTAGCAGTATGCTGCGAACATTCGAAAACTATGGCAATACATACAGAAATGCTCAATCTAATGCCTGAGACAATTTAACCACTGCTCTTGGGTCTGAAAAATAGTTACTTTGTCGCATTTTCTTTCAACCTGATCAATATTTACTAATCTCAGTTT
Source organism: Amblyraja radiata (assembly GCF_010909765.2). NCBI lineage: Eukaryota > Metazoa > Chordata > Chondrichthyes > Rajiformes > Rajidae > Amblyraja > Amblyraja radiata. The sequence goes on from NC_045970.1 coordinate 14,502,480, forward strand.
CAATTAGAAAGTTATGAGATTTCTGCTTGTAGGCCAACTGTGTCTGTAATGAAATACAACAGTGTCATATATAACTTTAAAATGTGCAGGGTGATTTTATTAGCAAAAGGAACATTCCTGATAAAAATGGGATATTCCAAATAAAGAAGACTAGTTGTGAGCACATGAAATTACTGCAATTAAATGCACATTTTTTTTCACATTGGATTTTATTGTTACGAAACTTAAAGGATGGAAGGAAAACCATTAGTTCATCAGATCATTGACCATAAAGGATGAACTGTTAGGGCTAATCCCACTTCTGCAAGCTTTAGTTTAGTTTAGTTTAACAAGCGTGGAAACAAGCCCTTTGGCCCACCAAGTCCGCGCTGATCAGCGATCCCTGCACACTTACACTATCCTACACACACTATGGCCAATTTTACATTTATACCAGGCCAATTAACCTACAAGCCAATACGTCTTTGGAGTGTGGGAGGAAACCGAAGATCTCTGAGAAAACCTATGCAGGTCATGGGGAGAACGTACAAACTCCATACAGACAGCACCCGTAGACAGGATAGAACCCGGGACTCAGATGCTGTAAGGCACTAGCTCCACCTCTGCAGTACAGTGCTACCCTTGGTGAGCTTCCCCACCAATCTTAAAAGTGTTTTTTTCTCCTCTTTTGTCCTGGTACAAGATTTATTTTTCTGTTTCTAAATTATTGACTTCACAACTAAGAAAAATAGTTTATGACGCGTAAATTTATATGTAGTCATATTTTCCTTCAACCTTTGATCCAAGAATTTCAATAAGATGGATTTCAACTGAGCTCCACTTAAGCCAAATGCTCATCCATGATATCACCCCCTCACCTTTCTACCTCACAGCTCCAGCTACTTGGGTTCAATCCTGCCCTGTGGCACTGTTCTAATGGAGTTTGTATGTTGTTGTGCTCCCACATGCCAAAGGTGGAAGAGATTGTGGATTAGTTCAGTGCTTCTTAAACCGGTGAATGGTTCACCCAAGGGTGAATGAAATTTTTTTTGGGTGAATGAAACTAGAGGGGTGAATGAAGGGTGAATGACTTAATTTATTCAGATATTTGTATTTTTGTTTCTATACTTAAAAAAAGGCATTGCCATTAAAGTAGTCCATAAGCTCTTATTGGTTTTAATGGCAGTGGAGATGGAAATGTGATACGTTTTTTTCTCTCTACCTATGGTTATCTAGTAGCAGGATATTTCCCAAATTTACTATAATATAACTATTTAGAGAAGACCATGGTTTTTGAGCTAGTTTTCCAAGAAGAAAAATGCAGTAATCAAAGCCCGAAAGTGTAGGATGGGCCTGAAGCCCAGTGTTGGATTGTTTTTTTATCATTCTAATTGAACGATTTTCCAACTCCAGTGGTAATTAAATGTCTTTTATTTTTCACTCCTAGTTTTCTTTACATATTAAACACTTATTAAATAAGTTATTTATGTTTTTTGCTCATGTGGCAAAATAAATTATATATAAAATTATACATAAGGGAGAATAAGACGAACATTACCAAAAACATAAGAAAAACATAGTCGAGGGTGAATGAAATTTTGTCATAAAGACTCAAGGGTGAATTACACTGAAATAGTTTAAGAAGCACTGGATTAGTTGGCCAATGTAAAAATATCCCTCATGTGGTGAGAAGTGGAACTGATGGGAATACGGGGGAAATAGGTTACAGGGAAAATTTGTGAGGAAATGGAATTGTGATGTGAGCCGACATAGGCTTAATGTGCTACATGGTCTCCTCTGTGTAATAAAGAAATATAGAAATCATGACCTTATGCAAAAATGGTTCAAGTATGCAATATTCTCCCTCGAAAATGTTAGCTCAACTAATTTAAATGTGGAACTGAGACAATTTGTTTCCTGGACAATTGTATAAAGGGAAATAAAATAGAGGCAAATGGATATGGTTAGAGGTTAGATCTGTTATCATTTCTCAGATAGCAGAAGGCACTAGAATCTTCAAGTTCCTTTGTCCCAAGCCTGTGGAAACCCATTGAAAATGGTGGTAGGTATATCTCACCTCTCATGTTACCTATAAACCTACCCTTTCATTCACAAGTGCCCCACATGGCCGAGTCTGTGAACAAGACATAGCCTTGGTCAATTACCTTAGATGTACAGTACTACAGTAGAAATATGCAAGTATTCTCATGTTTCATAATTCCTTATTTAGTTTAGTTTAGTTTCAAGATACAGTGAGTAAACAGGACCTTCGGCACTCCGAGTCTGCGCCGAGCACTGGTCTCCCGTACACTAGTTCTATCCTACACACTAGAGACAATTTACAGAAGTCAATTGACCTACAAACCTGCACGTCTTCGGAATGTGAGAGGAAACCGGAGCACCCGGAGAAAACCCAAGCATCATACAAAACCTCAGGGACATCATACAAATTCCATACAGATGGCACCCGTAGTCAGGATCGAATCAGGGTCTTTGGTACTGTAAGGCAGCAACTCTACCGCTGCGCCACTGTGCTGCCCTATTTCTTTGTCCGTAACGGCTGCCTCGCCAACAGCCTGTCGCGTCCCTTCTTTTTATTATTTTAAGTATGACTTTAATGTATGTTTCTTGGTTAGTTTATGCGGGGGGAGGGGGTGGGGGGATTAGGGGGAAACCTTTTTTCAGTCGCTTACCTCAACGATGATGCGATTTGCTCCGTTTCGCATCTACGCCCCCCCCCCCCCCCCTTGCGGCCTAACGGAGCTTCAAGCCGCTAGTGCGGCACAGACTTACCATCATGGAGCAGGCGATCCTTTGTCGAGGGTCGCCAGAAGAAGAGCTCCGACCATGGGGCCCATGGACTTTAACACCGTGAAGCCCGCAGTCTCCGGTAAGAAGTGGCCGATTCGGGAGCTCCATGCCGTTGAGTGTTGCAGTCCATCCCAACGCCGGGTTTCGATCATCGCGACGAGAGGACCTAGACATCGGACCGTCGGCAGCGGCGAACTGCGGAGGGTTCAAGGCCCTGACCACGGTGAACAAAGAGGAAGATGACTGAACATTATTGCCTTCCATCACAGTGAGGAATCTTGATTCCACTGTGGTGGATGTTTATGTAAAAAATTATTTTATGTGTGTATTGTGTTCTTTTCACTTACAATGGCTGTATGGGAACTCAAATTTCACTGTTCCTTAGTTGGTTAAGTGACAAAAAACGCGAACTTGAACTCGAACTTTAACATATGCAATTGTTCCTTTTCCTAAACAGTTCATTTCATAGAGTGATGAGCAATGCATTCCATATTGGTGATAAACAATGGTAATATTATAGAATTATATCTGAAATTTTAATTATCAAAAATCAACACGATTGACACAAAAGTTATCTTGGATAGCACTCATCCTAACACAAAAATGATTTTCATTTAAATTTATGGAAATAAAATTATTAATTTTAAAATGGAAAGCACTTCATCACTTAACTGCATTGCCTGTCCACCACTCCCCCAACCCCTCCAAGTCATGAAGGTGAAAATCTACCCACTTTGTGTTGTACATAACCAGGGATTCAGGTAGGAGCAGGTGGGTAATTTGAAGCAAGCTCTCCTCTTTTAATAAAATCTAATTTGGTGTTATGACACTGTTCAGCAAGTATGATTAAAAACAAGTTGACATTAATTATGCAAGATTACATAAAACAATCCAATATGTGACCAACGAAGAGGCGTTAACATTACTGTGTGTAAGAAAATTGCGATTAAGTTAAATTTAATTTTCTCTTGAGCAATCGTTTTAGATTTGATGTTTGTAGACGACCACCTTGTTCTCAACTCTAAATAATCCGTGGAACCAATTTTGGGATTTAATTGGGATTGCTAGTTGAATAATTTGACATTTATTTATAGTTGCAGGCTACTATAGTTTAAACTACTGCTGAATGCCTGAATATAAAGAGAAGTTACAAAATAATTTTCCCCTTAGTTCAGTTCAGTTTAGTTTATTGTCACGTGTACCGAGGTACAGTGAAAAGCTTTTGTTGCATGCAACCGTCTATGGAAAGACAATACATGATTACACTCGATCCATTTACAATGTGTGGATACATGATAAGGGAAAAACGTTTAGTGCAAGATGAAGCAATAAAGTCCGATCAAAGATAATCCGAGGGTCACCAATGAGGTGGATAGTAGTTAACTTCTGTTAATGAAAAATTGCACATAATTAGGAATCTTAAAAATATATCAAAGTAAATCCTAAAGCCATTGTGACTGTTTTGGTCCCTTTGTCACCACAACAAGCTTGTTCTCAGGAACAAAACCCTTATGCCATGTCATTCTGGATGAGAAACTTCCATAGCAGGCACATCCTTTACAGCCAAAGCCTACTTCAGCTGATATTTTCAGTTGATATACTACCAAATTGGACTTAGTCTACATCGGATGGGTTGGGATTATTGACATCCCAACTCAGCAGGCTAAATATACTGGAGACATAATAGAAGCAAAGAAACATGTTGGAAAGGCACAATCCACAATGAGGATGTAAACTGTCAAGAAAACAGTTGCCTTGGTTACAAGCCAGAGTGCAAAAGAAAGGGTAGGTATAGTCAAGATATCAATTAAATTAATGTAATTCTTAAGAATTATAAAGACACATTTCCTAAACTCTATAGATAGAATTACAATAAATAGGACATCTAAACAAAGCAGTTTCAGTTTATCTGTATCCAAGTCAGTAAGGCATCATAAGAAAGAAACAGTTAATATTCGGAAGAAGTTCATTATCCTGGCATGCATGATAAATCAGAGTATTTTTAAGCCTAATAAAGATTTTTTTTTAGAATTTCTAAATAGGCCAAAACATCATTTTCAATAGAGGAATTTAGAATTAAAATAACTTGATCAGCATCAGAACAGGAGTGGCTTAGGATCCATTGAACTATTCCGTCATGTTACCTGAATACCTAAGAATGTTACATGTTTCATCGTTTATTGTGTACTGTTGCAATCATCTTTGCTAGGGGTGGGAGATTGCAACCTTCACGTGGTCCACCCTGTTTCGACGAATGCAATCAACCTGGCGTGCACAATCAAATAAGATCAAATAGAACAAGTTGCCCTGCAACTTGAGGAGGAGGAGGAGGAGGGAGGAGGAGGAGGAGGGAGGAGGAGGAGGAGGAGGAGGAGGACGGAGGAGGAGGAGGAGGAGGGGAGGAGGAGGAGGTAGGAGGAGGAGTGAGGAGATGGGGAGGATGATATAGGATGCTCTTTTTTTCTTAGGAGTTCTTTTCTTCTTTTTTTTGCGGAGGAGAGGAGAGGAGAAGAGAAGATCTTTGCTAAACTATTACAACTAGCTGATTTATGTAAATCTTACTTTACAAAAAATCCTGCCATACATTTTAAAGAGAATTTTCTCTTTTAAGGCGCTTTTGAAGTTCATAATGATAATAATAAAATGTTTCACGGTATTCACTAGTAACTAGATAGAGTATTTATTCCATTAGTTTAATGATGGCGTGTAAATAAAATCAAAGAATAATAGTAAATGTATGTGGAGCGATATGTTAAGGGAAGCTATAGAAAACAGACGTTTCTGATTTATAGAGAAATCGACATATGGACCGTTCTCAGGAACAGAATCCTGATATAATCCAGGGATTCCCATCTCCACCCCTTTCCACCTTCCACAAAGACTGCTCCCTCCACAACTCCTCGGTTCATTCATTCCTTCCCACCCAAAGTACTTTCCCCAGCAACTGCAGGAGATGGAACACCTGTCCCTACACCTCCTCCCTTGACTCCATCCAGGGACCCCAGCAGTCTTTGCAACTGGGAGGTTCACATGCATCCCCTCTAATGTCATCTACTGCATCCGGTGTTCCGGATGTGGCCTACTGTATATCGGAGAGACCTAACGTAGACTCGGCGACCGATTCGCTGAAAACCAATGCTCGGTCTGCCAAGGCCAACAGGATATCCCAGTTGCAAACCATTTAAACTCCCCTTCCCATTCTCACACTGACCTTTCTGTCCTGGGCCTCCTCCATTGCCAAAGTTAGGCCACATGCAAACTGGAGGAACGGCACCTCACATTCTACTTGCATGCCTTACAACCCAAAGGTGTGAATTTTGAATTCTCCAATTTTAGGTGACCTCACAACCCCCCCACCATCTCTTTTTCTCCCCTCCTTCACTCCCTTGTGCACCACCTGGAGTCCCACCTATATCTCACCTATCCCCCCCCCCCCCCCCCCCCCACCTGTGACTTTCCTCCCTCTGACATTACAATCTGCAATTCTTCAAACTTCTCACCGTTTCTTTCGTATCACTGGCCTTTGTTCCAACAATCTGCCTATCAAACACTCTTTACACCTCCGCTGTCATATTACCTGCCATGCATTGTCCTGCTACCAGCCTTTGCCATCTTACCCCCCCATCCCCAGTTCCCTACAATCAATCTGATGGGTCTCTACCCAAAACGTCACATATGCATGTACTCCAGGATGCTGCTGACCCACTGAGTTACTATGTGTTCTCTGTGTATTAACCAGCATCTGCAGTTCCTTGTTTTTATATTCTGCAATATCTTGTCCAAGTTTCCAGCATAAATACTTCTCTATAACATTCTTGTTGAATCTAAATAATTACTAGCACTGGTCAAGAGAGCCCAGCAGCGACTACACCCTCTCCGAAGACTACGGAAAGCAGGTCTCCCCACTACACACCTACGAACTTTTTATAGGGGGACAATCGAGAGCACATTAACTTACGGCATCACTTCCTGGTTCGGGAGCTGCAAGGCGTACGAACGGCACCAACTAGACAGGATTGTGAAGACCGCCAGCAGGATTATTGGTGCTCCACTCCCTTTCCTGCTGGATATATACAGGAAGAGATGTATCAGCAGAGCCATCTCCATTATCAAAGACCCCTACCACCCATCGCATCACATATTCTCCATCCTGCCATCTGGGAAGAGGTACAGGAGCATTAGCTGCAAAACCAGCAGGATGCTCCTCAGCTTCTTCCCGCAGGCTATAAGACTGATAAACGGACTTTGCCCCCTGTCAAAGTATCGCGCACCAACCACCAATCTGGACACACTGCAGCATAGCCACTGTCGTGCCGCTGCCGATCGGAACGCCTGTTGATGTTTAGTAGAGAGTGTTTAATTTGTTCATGATATATGTATTTTTATTTCTATTTATTTTTTACTGCACACTGAATGGACACTGGTTGAGCAACGTTTTTTTGTTTCCTCTGGGTATGTGAGTACTCAGGAAAATGACAATAAAGATATACTATACTATACTATACTATACTATACTATACTATACTATACTATACTATACTATACTAGCTTAGAACATTAAATGCATCTTAAATATGGTTGTCTTTGTTTTTTTCCGAGTTATTTCTGTGTGACAACATAACAGCCAGCGATGGATCTAAACTAACCGCCTTCGGGCAGGGTATCAAAATGACCCCTTCAGTAGCTTTGCTTGCTTTGATTCTGGCAGAACCATATGAAAAGTGGCTGCGCCATCTAGTGGAGTTCAATTGTAGTGGAGTTCAATGGTTGTTCAGTGTACAGTATGTCATTTGTACAACTTCCAGGTGGTGTTGCTGCCCCATTTATCTTGTGAATGTTATCATCAATGATCCCGTTGCAGTCGTGTAGCAGCCAGAAAATGGACAGATAATTATACGTGCAATATGTTGGATGTACTGAACTATAGAAACAAATTCTCGGTGTAGGATCATAGAAAATATAACCAGACTTTTTCTCTGTGTAGGAAAGAACTGGAGATACAGGTTTAAACCGAAGACACAAAATGCTGGAGACAGACATTGTCAAGATTGAAGTTTTTTTTTTCTTCTCTCGACATATACCACCTGACCTGCTAACATGGACAGGCCCCATAGCAGAAGCATCCACGTCACGGGGCTGGAAACTGGAAGTATCCTGCTGAGCTAATTCTGCTACCACCATCATCTATTGTAACAAGTGGTGGCTCCCACTGATTGTCGCTGGAAGCTTGCGTCCTTTTCAGGACGGACGATGACAGCGATGTCAACATTTGTAATAAGATGGACTCGAAAGAAGAATATCCACAGTTTTCCCCTTAAACATTTTAACACATTGGTATTTCTCTAATACTCTTAATAAAGTTGTTTGATTCTAACACTGATATCAGACATCAACATCGCAAAACACAAATTTAATGTTGGAGTCAATATATTTTTAAATAAACACTAACAATGATTAGCAAGAACTAAATGCAAATTTATTGAATCCCCAGAATACTGGTTATTTCCTGAGAAGATTACGGAGATTCAGCATGTGGAAGAGGATTCTCCTAAACTTGTACAGGTGCACGGTAGAGAGCATTCTGACTGGTTGCATCGTGGCCTGGTTCGACAACTTGAACGCCCAGGAGCGAAAAAGACTACAAAAAGTTGTGACCACTGCCCACCGGCTTTGACCTCCCCACCATCGAAGGGATCTATCGTAGTCGCTGCCTCAAAAAGGCAGCCAAAATCATTAAGGACCCACACCATCCTGGCCATACACTCATCTCACCATTGCCATCAGGAAGAAGGTACAGGAGCCTGAAAACTGTAACATTGAGGTTCAGGAACAGCTTCTTCCCTACAGCCATCAGGCTATAAAACACAACAATGAATAAGCTCTGAGCTGTGAACTGTAAAAGACTATATTTTTATTCATTATTTGCACATTTGTTATTTATTGAACTTTTTATGTACAATATTTACATATTCACATATTCTGTTGTGCTGCAGCAAGTAAGAATTTCATTGTCCCGTCCGGGACATATGACAATAAAACACTCTTGACTCTTATTTCCAAGTGGGAAATGTCAGTCTACGTGAATATTTCCATGGAATGTAAGTATTTCAGAATTGAACAAGTTCAGTGTTTCTCTAGTTCACCTTCAGATATCCTGGTAGTTTGCATGGAATAGATAATAGGTAAGCCCATTCCTTCTATCCAGAGATGTTGCCTGTCCCGCTGAGTTACTTCAGATTTTTGTGTCCATCTTCGGTGTAAACCAGCATCTGCAGTTCCTTCCTACTCAACAGGTAACTAACTGTACCGATTAATCATAATCAGTCAATTTGCACCAGAAAATTGTGAAAATGGCCAGCATGGCAGGTAGCAGATGTAGAGAAGAAATAGATTTAACATTTCAAGTAGAGAACCTTTCATCAGAAATACAATCAATCCAAATTTGAAAGAAGGATAATCCCAATAGTTGACAGCTTTGGGAATAATAGATGCAAAGTCCTTCCCAAACATTCTGTACTTATCGAATGTTAAGTTTTGGTTTTTAGTTTACTGTATGCCAACTGTTATTTTTGAAAGGCAACTATCTCTTATTTAAATTAATTACTTCAGTTTTTTCCTAGAGAATAAATTGCATAAATTGACAGCACACTCACTGAAAAATCTGCTTTTATTAGTTTTGAAAATACAAAGCTGTCTCGAGTGCAGGTTGCTGTTCTAAATTTAGTTTTGGACACGGTGAAACAATGTCATGTTCTACATTATTTGGTTCCCTGAAAATCCCCCAGCATCTTCTCCAGTGTATCATTTGAGTAGCTGTTATTTATCGTTTTGATTTAAACAACTGGAACTAAATTGAAGATAGACACAAAAAGCTGGAATAGCACAGTGGGACAGGCAGCATCTCTGGAGAGAAGGAATGGGTGACGTTTTGGGTCGAGACCCTTCTTCAGACCTAAAGAGATATGTTCAACTGCCTCACCACTGGCTGAAATTTTCTTCTTCAAAGAATGTTAAAATTTGACCAATGTTAATTTATAGCGTATACTTTGAAGAAGAAACAGTTTTGACCCCCACAAAATGTTGAGTGTGTAACACATGCAAAAACCCATCAGACTTTTATCTTGCCTTTTGTTCTAAAGCTTGGGGTAATTCTTAAACTAGATAGATGAATTTCTGCATGGTAGATAGAAGACAACATTGGCTTGGTGGTGGGAGTCAATGGGAGGAAGTGGAAGGTTGTTTTTCAGATCAGTAATCGATGACTAGTGGTGTGCTGAAGGGATCCAGTGTGGGCAAGCTAGATCAAATGGACAGTTTCCACATTGTATAACTGTGACTCGAAAAGGACATTATGATTCTTAATTGGCAATGAGGATTCGATTTTCCAAGAACAACCCAGTTGTGAAGATGAAGGTGGAAGTTTATGGTCCTACAGCCATTACTCCAGACCACTATTTTTATGTTAATTAATATTGGTGCTCGCAGACCTGGACAGACAAGAAAACTCTGAAACCATCATAGGGTTAGTGACCTTGCATCTGTTAATAGCTTGTCTATGTGGCCAAAGCAAAATAAATCATAAGTTTTGTACTGCACCATCTGCTTGCAAATGCACAGACATTTTTGCAGTGCCCCATTAAAGCATGGGTCAAAGAGCTGCAGAGCCATCAGAGAACATAATAGTAATTGACAGTGAGTTTGCAGGGACTGTTTTTGTGCACTCCGGTTTTTTCTTTTTTTGCTTCCGTGTGATAGTTGTAAAAATTGTTTGACTTCTGAATAATTTGGGGTGTAGCTGTGACTCTACATTGTATTTTTTATTTATCCGGAATGAGATCATTTTTATATGAATGTTTGACAGCACATTCAATATAGATGTGCAAGGTCAAAGGGGAACAATGTGTAGGAAAGAACTGCAGTTGCTGGTTTAAACCAAAGATAGACAAAAAATGCTGGAGCAACTTAGCGGGACCGGCAGCATCTCTGGAAAGAAGGAATGGGTGACGTTTCGGGTCAAGACCCTTCTGACATTTCGGGTCTCGAAACATCAGAAGGGTCTCGACCCAAAACGACGCCCATTCCTTCTCTCCAGAGACGCTGCCTGTCCTGTTGAGTTACTCCGGCATTTTGTGTCTATCAAAGTAGAACAAGTTGTCTGGAACAAAGTCTTAAATAAACCAGTGTTTCAAGAGGACGGTAAACTGCCAAGGCAACGCCATCTATGGGGCCTCCTATGATCTTTCCATCCACAATCTAAACCTCAGTCCGTGAGTTTTTTACTGCTTCATGTGCATGCAGTGCTATTTATTTTCCCTTGGTGTATAGTTGATCTGCCAACATAGGAGCACTTTGTGTTTATTAACCCTCAGATCTCTTATGTCAGTTCTGGTTCATCGTGATACAGAAGCCAAGAGTTTTTCTTTTAACAGTCCGAGTTATGGTGAACTTTAAGGCAGTTTAGCTAAGAAAAACAATCGTTCAGGAATCCTTGAGAGTATTAAGATAGTTTTTCTTGTATCCATTTTTGTTGTTGTCACTATTGTTTAGGGGCCAGGCTGATGGAACTAGCATCGTGTATTAGGCATTCATCAGTCCAACTGATATGTAGACAACCAGTCAAATTGCATATTGTAGACATCCTTGCAATAACTTGCTCAAATGATGATATATCCAGAAAGGGTCAATGCCTAGACTGGGGTTATATGAGATCGCATGGCTTGACATTTTGCAAAACTGAATGTTGATTTTGGCAAGACGGTGCTTCATGCATTTTATCGGGAGTGGAAACCTATTGGATTAAGTTTCCCCTTATTCCTTCTCCCATCTTGCCCATGCAGAGCTTGACAGATGGTTGCATCTGTTCCTACTTTGTTGATGCCCAGGGGATTCAGTTTGTCTCCCACAGAGCCAGGATATTTTCAAGTTTGCTGCAGGAGTCCACTTTGACCTCATCTGCAACTTTCAGCATAAAAACTAGGAGCAGGTCACCTGGTCCTTCAAGCCTGCTCCCCGACTTAATAGCTGATCTTATTGTTACCTCAAATCTGCAATCCTTTCCAGCTGAGGTAAACATTCACCTCTTTGCTTGTCAAGAACCCATCTACCTTTGCCTTAAATACATTCACAGGCTCTGCTTCCAGATAATAATATATTTTATTGTCATTGCACATCAGTGCAACGAGATTTGGTATGCAGCTTCCAACCGATGTCAAAAAAATAAAATAAATAAACTGCGACGTGAGCATCTGAGGGAGAGTCCAGGGGGGATGGGGGGCACTCAGCAGGGCCGGTTCAGAGCCACTATAGCTCTGGGAATGAAGCTGTTTCTGAGGGCGTAGAAGGCCTTGTAACGTCTGCCGGAGGGAAGTAGTTCGAACAGTCCATTACAAGGGTGTGAGGAGTCTTTATGGATGCTGACGGCCTTCCTGAGGCACCGTGTGTGGTAGATGCCTTCCAAGGCTGGTAGCTGTGTCCCAATAATCCTCTGCGCTCTGTGGACGACGCGCTGAAGAGCTCTCCTCTCCGCCTCTGTGCAGCTGAGATACCACACAGAGATGCCGTACGTTAATATGCTCTCTGTGGTGCAACGGTAGAAGGTTGTCAGCAGCTGTTGGGGCAGACCAGTCTTTTTTAATGTCCTCAGGAAGAACAGTCGTTGCTGTGCCTTCTTGACCAGCGTAGCGGTGTTGGTGGACCATGTGAGGTCCTCTGAAATGTGAGTGCCCAGAAACTTAAAGCTGGACACTCTCTCCACACTTTCCCCATAAATGGAGATTGGGGCGTATTCTCCATTATGGGACATCCTGAAGTCAATAATCAGCTCCTTGGTCTTGGAGGCGTTTAGTGACAAGTTGTTACGTGCGCACCAGTCTGCCAGGTTCTGCACCTCCGCTCTGTATTTTGTTTCATCTCACTCTTCTAAATTCCAGTGGATACAAGGCCAGCCGATTCAAACCGTACTCATAAAATAATCTGCACATTTCAGATCTGAATCTTGAAAAACATCCCCAAATTACTTGACAATGCATTAATGATCTTAATCATATCAATACTCTACGCAGTACTCTTGATGTGGTCTCACATCGTGCATTTACAACTGAAGCAAAAACTCCCTATTTTTGTATTCATTTTACTGCGAAATAAACAATAACATTTTGTAAGCTTTCCCAATTACTTGCCTTACCTCTGTACTGGCCTTTAGCAAAGCAGACACTTGATTAGCAATCAGAACACCCAGATGTCTCTGCCCCTCAAAACGCTGCAATAATGTGCCCTTATTTAACTCTTTCTTCCAAAAGGGACATATCCAGATTTTTTTAATGTGTCACTATCTCATTTGCCACTTCTTTTACGCACATAGTGTGCTGCTTCCATGGCAAAGCAAGCTAGAGAATTATGATGGCAGAGGTTCACTTGCACATCCTCCAACTTCATCTACTGTATCCGTTGTTCCAGCTGTGGACCCCTATATATCGTCAAGACCAAGCGCAGGCTCGGCGATCATTTCGCTGAACACCTCGGCTCAGTCCGCATGGACCTACCTGATCTCCTGGTTGCTAAACACTTATACTCCCCGCCCCATTCCCAAACTGACCTTTTTGTCCTGGGCCTCCACCATTGTCAAAGTGAGGTCCAGCACAAATTAGAGGAACAGCACCTCATATTTCGCTTGGGCAGCTTACAACCCAGCAGTATGAATATTAACTTCTCTAACTTCAAGTAACCCTTGCTTTCCCTCTCTCCATCCCTCCCCCATCTTAGTTCTCCGACCAGTCTGACTGACCCCGATTAAATTTTATCTCTGTATGCTTCATTGTCACCTTCCTCTAGCTAACAATGATCTATTTTACATTTTCCTTGAACTTCATCCCCTTTGATGTCTTGTTTTCACATCTTACACTTCCTTACCTGTGTGTCTCCCACTCCCCTGACATCAGTCTGTAGAAGGGTCTCGACCCGAAACGCCACCCATTCCTTCTATCCAGAGATGCTGCCTGTCCCACAGAGTAACTCCAGCTTTTTGTGTCTATGTTCGGTGTAAACCAACTTCTGCAGTTCCTTCCTACACAATTATGAAGTGTGCACTTATTCTGCTGTGGGAGTCACCAAGACCCTTCCCAGCCGTGATCATCATTGACAACTGAGGTCTCTACATGAAAAATACATTGTTCTTCCATTGCACTTTCAGAGAAGGAGCACCCACTGAGTTGGTTGCCTGTCTCCTGCACATTATGTGCCACTGAGGATGGTGGTATTGATGCAGAAGTGTCTGTTGCCGACCTATGATAGCAAGGACAGCAGTATTAGGTTGTTAGGCTGAGGCCCTTAGTGCTGGGCTGGCACAAACACACAAGGCTCCATCACACTGACATTCAAAAGGTGATGACTTTAATAGTCAGAGAGCCAGTCAGTATCTGTTGGAGGAACGACGTAAACATTTTTCTCAAGTGCCATAGCGTTTTTGTCAACCCCGCCTCTTCTCTTGCACCGGCCCCGCCCTGGGCCTGGGCCCGCCCCTCGGGGACCCCGACTCACACAGGCCCCGCCCCCAATGTAGCCCCGCCCCTTAACCCCGCGCCCGCCCTAGCTCCGCCCCGCTGTAGCCCCTATATAGCCCCGCCCCCTATAACCCCACCCGTTGTCGCCCCGCCCTCTTTATAGTCCCGCCCTCTATATAGCCACGCCCCCTCTGTGGCCTCCCTGTATTCTCCCCTGGAGCCCCGCCCATGCGGTAGCCCCGCCCCCGCTGTAGCCCCGCCCCCTGTATAGCCGCGCCCCGCGGTAGCTCCTCCCTGTGGACCCGCCCCCGATGTAGCCCCGCCCCGCGGTAGCTCCGCACTGTGGCCCCGCCCCCGTCAGCCAGGGTCGGCGGCCCCGCCACGCACGGGATCCGCTGAGTCGGGCGGGAGCGTCGGACGCACAGTGCGGGTGTTCGTGGTCTCGTCCGTTTACGGTAGCTGGGTAGAGGTTGTGTCCGGCTCACTCACTCAGGGCCAGGCCAAGACCCGCAGAGCCAGGCCGGACCGGACCCTGTCGGGGTCAAGCTCACCAGCGGCAGTGGCAACAGCAGCGCCATCATGAGCGATCGGCTGAGCAACCAGGACGAGGGCCTGCAGGGTAGGTCCGGCCTCCGGCCCCCGGCCCCCGGGCTGGAGCTGGCCACTCAGCGCTGATTGCAAAGCTGGGGGGAGGAAGGGACTGGACACTGAGGTAAATCCAAGGCTGGTGTGGAGGTGATAACAGCGGATGAGTGGGGCAGATGCCGCCGAGGAGGTGCGAATGCAGGCAGAGGATTGAGATCATTGAGGGATGGACAAATCCAGGGGATAAACAAGCGATCAGCGCGGGGGATGTGAGAGATCCAGGGAAGGTGGAGGAGGTGTGCCACGAAGCACCGCAGCAATTCTCCTTCATCTCTTCCCCCACACAAATTATCCGGTTGTGTCTCGTCCTAAAATAGACACAAACATCTGGAGTATCTCAGCGGGTCAGACAGCATCTCTGGAAAGAAGGAAAAGGCGATGTTTCGGGTCTTTAGACTGGGAAGGGTCTCGATCCGAAACATCACTTTTCGCCAGAGGTGCTGCCCGCCCCGTTGAGTTACACCAGCTTTTTGTGTCTATCTTCGGTTTAAACCAGCATCTGCAATTCCTTCCTACACATTGTGTCTAATCCTAGTTCTTCTGGATTCATTGTCTAGGAAGGAACTGCAGATACTGGTCCCGACCCCGAAACTTCACCCATTCCTTCTCTCCAGAGATGCTGCCTGTCCCGCTGAGTTACTCCAGCTTTTTGTGTCTATCCTTTGGATTTATTGATTTCCTTGCATGGGCTGACTATCTCATTTGATCGGTGGACGCTTTTGAATCCTGGATTTTTTTGACTACCATATTGGGAAAAGTGAAATGCAAAGATTGAATTTATATAACAGGTCTCACAACTTTTACTTGCCTCAATATTGGCTTACGGTAGATGAAGTACTTTTAGCGTGCAGTCACTAATATAATGTAGGAGTAGTACTACAAATGATCATGTGATGTTAACTGTAGGGTAAATATTGACCAGAATCGTAAGGGGCATTAGTGTTTTAAAATGGTGGTTTGCATCTACCTGAGTAAATAGACTAAATTAAGTATTTCAATGGTGTTGATGTTCATGGTTAAGTGGGATGTGAGCCGAATGACTGGACGTGGGCACGAGTGCTAACAATTTACATTTTGTCGTCCTCTTTTGTTGATTCACATGTCTATTGATTTATTGAACCCAATGTTTCTGATCTGAACCCGATGTTTCTGATTCTGATAAATATATAAGTTTTTAATGGATTAGAGTGCAGCTGCTTTATGTAAACAGAAGTCATAACAGAAATGTGATATTTGCACATTTTACTTAATGTGGAGGCTCACCAACCCAAAGTACTTGCAAAGGATTATTCCCTCCTCCACTCTCCAGGCACCCCATCCCGAAAAGTAGATAATGGCCAGGTGGGTGCAGACGTGATGTGGAGGAGAAATCTGGGGGTGAGGTGCAGTGGGTGATAATAATAAGAGGGTGAAGGAGATGATGAGGGGTGAAGCCAGAAGGTGTACATCAGTACTTGCATATGAATCATGGTAGTTGGAGTTTTGCGTTGTGAGGCTGATTGCCGGAAGCTCAGTTTTGTTCTTACTTTTATAATTAGCTTTTGAGCTGAAGACTTGCTTTTTAAACACTCTAGAATTGATTTTTGATTTTTTTTTATGGGATGGGAATGGGAGTCCAAGGACGTCCCAAATAAACATCTGGTGTCAGACCCCACCCTACCGGTCCCTGGCACCAATCTCCCAAGGAAGCAGTGGACGACGCTGAATAGATTCAGGACTGGACATGGCCCCTGCTTGGCCAGCCTTCACAAATGGTGCAGCAGTCCAACCCCACGGTGTGCTTGTGGAGAGCAGCAAACAATGCAACACATCATTGAAGCATGCTCTCAACAAAGACTCAAAGGAGGACTTGTCACCCTTCATACAGCAGATCAAGAGGCAACTGCTCGGCTAAAGTACTTTGCATTCGCTAAATAAATCTAGAATTGATGTGACTCCTATATCAAAATATTACCAAATGCAAAAACTCAATACTGTAATTTATGTTTGTTGATGAATGTTATTGGTTATAGCTTGGATAAATGTTCTTCTCTGACTGCAGGGATGGGGTCATGTATGTGAATTTGGCAGTATCATTAAAATTGGTAATGGCATCAGCAAGATTCTCACTCTTGCTGTGTCCAGTTCTGCATTCTAGTGTATAAACTGTTTAATTTACTGGGCAAGACAATGGGTAATCCTGTTGGTTTGCCCAGTAAATTAAATAGTTCCTTTATGCACTAGGATGTTTGCAAATGGTGAAAAGAATGATGTCCATCATACGTCACTTCAACCATGAGTTGTCAACTCATTTTTTAATTATACTTAAAACTAGTTGTTCTTGACTCAGATAGAAACAACATGTTAGCAATACTCACAATCTGAGGCAATATCTATTGAGGCTAAAACAGGATTACTGTTTCATGTAATTGACAGTTGTTGATCTGAAATGTTAAATGTTTCTTTCTCCACAGCTGCTGTCTAACCTGCTGAGTATTTCCAGCATTTTTAGTTTAGTTTAGAGATACAGCATGGAAACAGGCCCTCGGATTCGTGATTTTCATCGTGCACAGCAATCTTGGTCAGAGAAAGACCTGTGCCTGGGGTAACACTGACAAGGAAAAGGGACTTTGTATTTTACAGTTTATATTATATAATGGTTATAAAAGGGAAATAAATCAACCGCATGGGGTCCAGGTTAGGATATTGCATAAAATAAGTAAGCTCCTGCATCTTAATTGGGGGGAAAAAGCACTTGCAAAATTCCCAACTATTCGTGACAAAGAAATTGAGAGGAGTATGGCCACATATTCCAAATATATATTTCCTTTTCTCCACATTGGAAAATCCATGCTTTTTTTCTTTTGAGTAAAAGTTGTTGATTTAGCCTCCTGTCAAGCTTGTTAGTTTGGAACATTGTTGATTTTTATTTATATTTTTCTTTGAATGTGGTCATCTCTGGCAAAACAAGAATTTATTATTCATCCCTAAATATTCCATGAACCAGTTGGGTCATTTGAGGGCAATTTGATCTCTATTAGGCTGACCAGTTAAGTATAGCAGATTTCTCCTCTAGAAAGGCACAAGTGAACCAGATGTGTTTTGATTATCCGGCTGTTACCATTACTGTTTACCAGCTTTTAATTTAGTTTAGATACAGCACGGACCACCGGGTGTGTAGGACCAGCGATCCCCGCACATTAACACTATCCTACACTCACTAGGGGCAATTTCTTTTTACATTTACCAAGCTTACATACCTTTATGTCTGTGGAGTGTAGGAGGAAACCGAAGATCTCGGGGGGGGAAACCTACGCAGGTCACGGGGAGAACATACAAACTCCGTACAGACAGCACCCATAGTCGGGATCGAACCCGGGTTTCCGGCACAGCAAGCGCTGTAAGGCAGCAACTCTACCGCTGTGCCACCGTACCGCCCAAAACTTATCCCAAGTTTTGAGGGTTTTTTCCTGCCGACATGATCGTACTCAAGTTTGTTTCCTTTAATCTTGGTCTAGATGCCCGGATTACTAACCACCATGCACCCTATTCCATTAATGGCAGCAACTTGATTTTCAGGGGTATCTTTGTAGCTTAGAGTTTTTTAATGATGTGTATAGCAACAGGAAGTGACTTCCAGAATATTTAAAGAGGCCTATTAAGTCTGCATATTGAATGTAAATAGCCCTTTCAAATATCATATTTTGGGGGTTTAATATAATCACAGTTTCTACAGGAGTGCAATCAGATCTGAATACTGATTAAAGAGAATACATGCTATGCAACCCACATCAACATGTCTAGTCGCATATATTGGATAAAATGTAATCTTTAATCTGGAGCAAATATCATGGGCTACATGAAAGAGTGCAGTTAGGGAAAATGTATGACAGCTGTTTAATTTTAGATGAGTGGCCAGTGTACATTCAAGTTAATGATTAAACTGTATTTGTAGAACCTTTTTAAAAGGTCTAAAAAGGAACAGATGTCTTTAATTTTGTAGTTCAAAAGAAAATACATGTGACTTTTTTTAACTGGAGTTACTTTTATATATATTTTAAGATAGTAATTACAGTAGTTACATTCATATCAAAGACATAATTCTTAATAACTTGCTGAAATGTGATAGTTTGAATCTGAAATAGCTCTGGCTATTGCACTGAATTAGTCTACCTGGATTCAAAATCACAACATCATTGTGTTATAGGTTTTATTTTGGGGAGTGGGAGAAATTACAACTGTGGTTTTTTATGGGGCTAGATTCGGCTGTGCAGTGTCCATTTTCCTTTGCAGTCACCAAATGCTGGAATATGATCAGAAAAGTTCACCCACCTCGTGCCAACACGACTATTTTGGCAGAGGTTTATGCAAACGTGCTTGTAGCCTATTGGCTCAAAGCATACCTATGCAAATTGCTATACATAAAACTTTGATGTCAGTCCAGTCATTTCTCCAGCCAGCACAATATTAAATTCAATAGAGCAGATCAGTCTTAAGAAGGGTCTCGACCCGAAACGTCACCCATTCCTTCTCTCCAGAGATGCTGCCTGTCCCGTAGAGTTACTCCAGCATTTTGTGTCTTATCTTTGATTTAAACCGGCATCTGCAGTTCCTTCATACACAGATCACTGTATCGTTTGCTCCTGCTATTCGAAGGGTTCGTAAAATAGTTGCATGTTATTTTTGTCAGGAAGATGAAGTTATTTAATTTTGTAAGCAAAATGGAGGGTTGTTTTCAAGAGTTAATGCTGAAAGTACATGGGTTAAGCAGCATGTGGGGAAATAGAAACAAGATCTTTGACCTTTCATCAAGTATGGGAAAAGTTAGGGGAAAAAAACATGTTTTAAGTTGTAGAGAAGTGCTAGCAATGGAGAGAGAAAAAGGAATGTCTGTTTGGGGCAGAAACCAAGATGCAGATAGTTGATGCAGATTGTGTCATTTGGGAGATAATTTCTTTGGGTTTAATTCATTTTGTGATCAAGGTAAGTCCAGCATTTATTATCCATCCCTAATTGCCCTTGGGAAGGAGGTAGTAGGCCGTTATCTTGACCTGCTGCAGTTCATCCAGTGAAGAGACTGTGAGCGGTGCTTTTCCAGAGGGAGTTCCAGGATTTAGACCCAGCAACAATGAAGTATCGACAATATATATTTCCAAGTCAAGATTGTATGAAGGGAAACATGCAAGTCTTAGTGTTCCCAAGCATCTACTGCTTTTGGCCTCCTTGACGGTGGAAATTGTGGGTTCAGCATTAGCAGGCTGACATTGTTTCTATTTCTTTTCTCGTTCATCTCCCCTGTACGTCTGCTAAAAGCAGACCAACTGGGATTAACAGTCCTTCGCCATCCTCCCTCAGGCAGTCCCATCATCAATTGAGAGTTTGGTCCTTATTGGTCTTCTAAAACTTAAATTTGATTGAGAGCTTGTTTTTCCTAGTTCTAATGGAAGGTCATCAGCTGATTCACTTTCCATAACTTGCTGCATGAGCTGCTTTGTTTTTCCACCATTCTGGTCATGGTATGGCTTCTTCAGGGAATTGGACATGACAAGTCAAGTCAAGTTTATTCGTCACATACACATACGAGATGTGCAGTGAAATGAAAAGTGGCAATGCTTGCGGACTTTGTGCAAAAAAACAAACAAACAAACTACAAACCGAATGGAACAGAATCACATATTCTTTTACATATTAAATATTGTGGGCGCAAGGAAAAAGGGAAAAAAAACAACAATAAAAAAAAAAAAAACAGTAGAATGGTACAGTAAAGTTAGTCCCTGGTGAGATAGGAGTTTACAGTCCTAATGGCCTCTGGGAAGAAACTCCTTCTCAACCTCTCCGTTCTCACAACATGGCAACGGAGGCGTTTGCCTGATCGTAGCAGCTGGAACAGTCCGTTGCAGGGGTGGAAGGGGTCTCCCATGATCTTATTGGCTCTGGAGTTGCACCTCCTGATGTATAGTTCCTGCAGGGGGGGCGAGTGAAGTTCCCATAGTGCGCTCGGCCCAACGCACTGCTCTATGCAGAGATTTCTTGTCCTGGGCTGAGAAGTTCCCAAACCAGATTGTAATATTTCCGGACAAGATGCTTTCCACAGCCGCTGAGTAGAAGCACTGGAGGATCCTCGGAGACACTCTGAATTTCGTCAATTGCCTGAGGTGGTAAAGGCGCTGCCTTGCCTTACTCACAAGTGCTGCAGCGTGTGATGTCCATGTCATATCCTCAGAGATGTGGACTCCCAGGTATTTAAAACAGCTCACCCTATCCACAGTATCCCCATTTATCCTCAATGGTGTGTATATCCTCGGATGATGTGCCCTCCTAAAGGCCACGATCAGCTCCTTAGTTTTTTTGATGTTCAAGAGGAGGCTGTTGTCCTGACACCAGAGTGCCAGATCAGCCACCTCCTCCCGGTAGGCCTTCTCATCGTTGTCTGAGATCAGGTCCACCACCATAGTGTCATCAGCAAACTTGATTATCGAGTTGGAGCTGAACCTAGCCACACAGTCATGTGTGTACAGGGAGTGCAATAGGGGGCTGAGGACGCAACCCTGGGGGGATCCTGTGCTCAGGGTGCGGGACTTTGATGTATTCCCTCCCATCTTGACTACCTGGGGCTTGGCGGTGAGAAAGTCCAAGGCCCAGGCTCACAGAGGCCTAATTCCAGTAGCTTCTTGGCCAGTCTGGTGGGGACTATCGTGTTGAAGGCTGAACTGAAGTCTATGAACAGCATCCTCACGTAGCCACCCTTCTGGCTGTCAAGATGAGAGAGAGCGGTGTGCAAAACCTGGGAGACCGCATCGTCCGTGGATCTGTTCGGACGGTATGCAAATTGTAACGGGTCCATGTTGCGAGGGAGGAAGGCGCAGATGTGTTTTTTCACCAGCCTCGCAAAGCATTTCATGTCTACCGAGGTGAGGGCCATGAGATTCGGAAGGTGCGGAGGACAGGAACCAGAGGAAGATGATTTTGTTATTTTGCCTCGATTTCAACAAGGACCAGTTCCAAATAAATCTTTACTTCACAAGTAGATGTTTATACTTACCCATTTGCTGTTGCTACCTCAAAAAGGGACAATACAGCATCACATGTCAAGATAAACTGGTTCTTGATTTTAATGCACAAGGCACCTTCCAGTTTGCTGGAAAATCAAATCTTGCAAACGGCAAGATTTGATGTGGGTGTCATAGCTTTATTCAGTGCATTATTTTGCAGCAGAGATCAGAATGTCAGTAAAGTGCATTTTTTTGCACGAACTGCAGCCCTCCTGATAATGTAGGCTGGTATTGACTGCACATACAGTATCCTGTGAACCTTGGAGGATCTCAGTAACTTTTATGAATGGTTAAGATTTTAGATGAGCAATTGAGAGTTCTGGAGATCACAAAGTGGATGATCAGCCATGATCACATTGAATGGTGGTGT
The DNA here is from genome assembly GCF_010909765.2 of Amblyraja radiata. Classification (NCBI taxonomy): domain Eukaryota; kingdom Metazoa; phylum Chordata; class Chondrichthyes; order Rajiformes; family Rajidae; genus Amblyraja; species Amblyraja radiata. The sequence continues at coordinate 14,524,814 of NC_045970.1, forward strand.
TGGCTCGAAGGGCCAAATGGCCTACTCCTGCACCTATTGTCTATTGTCCATAGAACGGTGTAGCAAAAGAGCAGACTCTTAGGCCCACTAGGTCTATGCCCAACAGGATGTCAATCTGAACTAATCCCATCTGGTGCACAATCCAGTATTTATATCCCACCATTGCAGACGGGGAACTTGAATTTGGTTAGTTGAATAATCTGCAATGTTAACAAAAAATGACCTTCGTAAGGAAGTCCATGAAATTACCACGTGCTTTAAAATCAAATCTTGGGTTATTAATACAAAACTGGATCCAAACTCAAAATTAATAATACTTGGAATATCAGAGCAAAGTTTAACACTCACAAGCCAAAGAAATTTCCTCGACTACAGTATAATAACCGGGAAAAAATTAATATTAAAATTTTGGAAAGGCCCTACGACCCCCACAATTAAAATGTGGATTGTGGAAATGTCAGAGACCCTATATCTAGAAAGAATTAGACTTGTCTTAATGGACAAACAAGAACTTTTTGATAAAATATGGGCTCCATTCATTAATTATCTGACGGGATAGATTGGCCCGGCACGAAAACCCAACTGAAACTTGAACTCAGGATTAGATGAAAAGTCATACTTTATAATCTACGAACCTATCTCCAATGACGTATTATAAGTAATCCATTCCATCTTTTTTGTTTTTTTTGATATTTGTAACTTTTTTCTCTCTTTCTCTCTTTTTCTATATAAAAAAAAACACTAGAAGCAGAAGTAATCGACAATTGAAAATTTTAATAATGTATGACTGATGTATATGAAAAGTTTTTTTACTATAATATGTAACTATACTTTATAATATGTCTACTTCTAATAAAAATATTTAAAAAAAAAAAAAATCCTGTCTTTCATTATCCAATTACAAATTACAATTTGAAGGATACAGAATGTGCTCTAGGCAAGAATCTTCATTGGCCAGTAGCAAGATTGAACTTGCTGAAGTCGCTCAGTTCTTAAGGAATTGGCACCCAAGCTAATGATAATTTATTGTTTTTTTTTCTGAAATACAAAAATATCTGCATTGTTTTCTGGTCATTTTCAATGATATTTAATATAGAGGTACATGCAGTTGTTATACTAAGTGTCATGAAAATGTCTAGCTTCCCCCACGTTTAACTAATTTTCAGGTATATTGATAAAACTGTACCTTATCAGTACTCTCAAAACATTTAGTAAATGTTTTGCAAAGGAAAGGAAATTATTTTTTTTGTTACACTGACTGCTTCAGACGTGAAAGATTTTATGAATATGTTTATGCAAAGTATTTTAACCAAAAGTAATCTATACTGACAGCTTGACATGATGTGGATTTTCAATCCATGTTGCTGACTGCACCCACAAGGAAAACCTAACTACATATTCAACATTAATGGTTCTTAGATATATTATCCATCTTCCCCGACAGCATAAGATATTTTTCATGTTCTGACAGTGGATATTAAACCTCACTTACTTTTCAAATGTTAAACTGTTATCAGTAAACTAGTGCTGTTGTAATGCAAGCTGAATATAATTGTGATGTAAACAAGTGTTACCAGTCAAATAAATAATTATTTCTGATCAGAGGAAAACATGTTTGTTTAGTTCCGACGGAGCTTGGGATTCGAGCTGGAGCTGTGTAATCTGACCATGGATTAATTGTCAGATGCATTGTGTAATCACAGTGAACGCGTTAAGCATTCTGAAGAGGAACAAATGTGGCATCACGTTTTATTTTCATACTTTGTTTATAAATATCCATAAAATTGACAGGGTAAGAGCTGGCTCTTCAGCGTTGGGAGGTGTTCAGTAAATAAGTACCAAACCCTGATTCCCACGTGACTCACATGGGTTTGACCTGGGAAACTGAATGTGCTGACAAAACAAGGGGGAATGATGAAGTCTGCATTTCCATTAATTCAATTGTGGGAATAACCAATAGAACAAATAACAGTACAGCTCCATGCTCCACATTGTTTGTGCCAAACATGATGCCAAGACCAATTCATATCAGCAACTAAAACAACCCTGTTGCTTTTACATCTTTCAGTAATCTTTCTACATATCTGTTTATCTCCTGCTGTCTATTCGAGGGCCTATAGTGCAATCCCATTAGAGTGCTTACACTTGTTTTATTTCTAGGCTCTTCACCTCAACTGATGATCCCTCGAGTATGTCCTCTCTGAGTGTCACCATGACACTCCCTGATTAGTTGATCAACTCCTCCACCTCTCTTCCCATCCTCTCTCGCGTTTGAAATATCAAATCCTTGAAACATCGTGTCCCTCTCACACCGATGTTTCCGCAATGGGAACAACATCATAGTCCCAAGCACTGAATCTTAGTGTATCTGCTTTCTCTACAATTACTGCTTCCAATTTCTGACCTCCTGGCTCCCACAATTATCCACTGAGTTGAAAAATTGCACATACTCTGTGTAGAATTAAATTATGTGCAGGAAATGTTCATATTTCTAATTAACGAGGAATGTTTTCAAATTGATTTGTTTTAAATGGACTTTAAATTTAAATAATTCAGCTGATGGTTGGAACAGTAGACCATGTGGAGTATTGGCCTGGTTTCTAAACTTATATCCTGGTGGGCCTAGATGCCTTTACTAGAATGTGGAAAACACAGGTGTGCGACATATGTGCTGTTGCCTTTTTTACTTGGCCATCTCCTCAGCATGTCACGATTAGGTTTCCGTTTAGCAACCGCAACAGTTGAGTTGATGTGAACTCTTATCTCAACTCCTGTATTGAAAGATATTTGGCATGAGGCGAAGAATAACCGGATTGGGAGATGAAGTTACGTTTCCTTAAATGCTTTGCCTGTGCAAAGAGGAGTAGAAACAAAGTGTTTTCAATTGATAATAGACAATAGGTGCAGGAGTAGGCCATTTGGCCCTTCGAGCCAGCACCGCCATTTAATGTGATCATGGCTGATCTTCCCCAATCAGTACCCCGTTCCTGCCTTCTCCCCATATTCCCTGACTGCTAACTTTAAGAGCCCTATCTAGCTTTTCCCAGCACCAGAAATAAAATAACTGTAATATATGTGTTTAGAGGCATCTGAGGAAGTGAAAACATGGAGAATAGTATCATACTTCCAGATTTAATCCAAAAATGGGGTTCAATGATCTTGGCATGGTAAGGATGGGCAGGTTTATCACCATGCAGCAACTGTTTACTTCTGCTCGATCACATTACCCCTCTCTTACTTAATTTCCAAGTGAACTTCCTGACATTATCCCCTTCTACCTATCCACATCTTATACAGTATCACATATTTCTAATATTGTCATGCTTATCAAATGAACTGCACCTCTTTTAGATGTATTCTTTGCCTCTTTGCTAAAGAGCACAGAAAGCCGGGGAGACTAGTGGAGGGAGCCCTCCAGCGATCCCACTATCTGTAAAAGACTGAAGACTGGGTGGAGTTCCTGACTGGGCGGTGTCCAGAGTTCCTGACTGGGCGGTTTAGACCATGAAGAATCAGAATTTGGCCTTCACATCTGAGGTAGAGCAGAGGGTGGGGTAAGAAGCATCAGTGAAGAGCTCACATCACGTCGCAGTTCTATCCAAACTAAGCTGGACACAGGCTATATTTCATAATCTGGAGATAAAATGGGAGTTGTACAGCCACTATCAATTTGAACAAGCCTTCAAAGTTGTCTCACAACATTTACAGAGATATTAGTGCGTAAGTGGGTGGAGGTTATAGCTACCAAGATTACTTTGAATTTTATTCAAACAAGTTCAAGCATGCATTGAAAACACCTTTGTGCAAACTTGTATGTCATGTTAAATTACCTTGTCGGAAATTCTTTGATTGTAGAAAAAATAACCTGTTGCCCAAACCTCTAAATAAACTCCTCAATAATAGGTAAGAAAGTATATGTGCAGTTATGAGCATGTTCCTCGAGACCAATTTTTTCAGCTACCATCTCTTTAATTATTATGTACTTGCTTCCCCACCATTGACATGTTTCACAAAGAATGTAAAAACACATGGACTATGATATAAACCCAGATGTGCTTTTTATGCTGCTCTAATTGAACAATTAGCATGTTATTGACTTTCAACTTAAGAAATTGAATGTTGCGGCAAGCATCTTTAATATTGTGATCATCATGTGGGATCTCATAATGATTTCCTTATTTCTGCAAAAAATTAACTGGTTTGAATTATAATCTTGATTAATGGAACAACCATTAATTAACTTACAAAAATGGACAATTTAAGATTCAAGACAAGAATCAAGTGTCCCGTCATTTGAAACAGAACAATGGGATTCTTACTTGCAGCAGCACAGCAGATAGGTAAACATATGTTCAGTAGACACCATAATAAACAGTAAAAAGTCGAATTTTTAAAAAGCCCATCAATATAGTGCAGAAGAAAAACAAAACCCCAACTCGTCAGTGCAATCAAGGCAGTTCGTAGTTCACAGTTCAGTTGATAGTGTTCAATAGGCTGATGGTTGTTGGGATGAAGCTGTTCCTTAACCTGGACCTTAGTTTTCAGGCTTCTATACCGACCAAAACTGCACACAATACTCCAGGTGTGGTCTCACTAGGGTTTTGTACAACTGCAGAAGGACCTTTTTGCTCCTATATTCGATTCCTCTTGTTATAAAGGCCAACGTGCTATTTGCTTTCTTCACTGCCTGCTGTACCTGCATGCTTTCATAGACTGATGTACAAGGACCCCCCAGATCCCGTTGTACTCCCCCTTTTCCCAACTTGATGCCATTTAGATAGTAATCTGCCTTCCTGTTTTTGCTACCAAAGTGGATAACCTCACATTTATTCGCATTAAACTTCATCTGCCATGCATCTGCCCACTCCCCCAACCTGTCCAAGTCACCCTGCATTCTCATAGCATCCTCCTCACAGTTCACACTGCCATCCAGCTTTGTGTCATCTGCAAATTTGCTAATGTTACTTTGAATCCCTTCATCCAAATCATTGATGTATATTGTAAATAGCTGCGGTCCCAGCACCGAGCCTTGCGGTACCCCACTAGTCACTGCCTGTCATTCTGAAAGGAACCCTTTAATCCCTACTCTTTGTTTCCTGTCTGCCAACCACTTCTCTATCCATGTCAGCACTCTACCCCCAATACCATGTGCCCTAATTTTGCCCACTAATCTCCTATGTGGGACATCTCATAATGTTTGTGACAAAGACCCATCATTTATTTATTTACCTCTGTACTCCACAATTTGAGATTTGTAATAGAAAAAATCACATGTGCTTAAAGTAAGATTTTAATAAAGGCCATTTTTATACATTTTGGTTTCACCATGTAGAAATTACAGCAGTGTTTATACATAGACCCCCATTTCAGGGCACTATAATGTTTGGGACACAGCAATATCATGTAAATGAAAGTGGTCATGTTTAGCATTTTGTTGCCCATCCTTTGCATGCAATGACTGCTTGAAGTCTGCGATTCATGGATATCATCAGTTGCTGGGTGTCTTCTCTGGTGATGATGCTCTGCCAGGCCTGTATTGAGGCCATCTTTAGCTTATGATTGCTTTGGGGGCTAGTCCCCTTCAGTCTTTTCTTCAGCATATCAAAGGCATGCTCAATTGGGTTCAGATCGGGTGATTGACTTGGCCACTCAAGAATTTTTTAGCTTTCAAAAATCTCCTTTGTTGCTTGAGCAGTATGTTTGGGATCGTTGTCTTGTTGTAGAATGAACCGCCAGCCAATGAGTTTTGAGGCATTTCTTTGAACTTGAGCCGATAGGATGTGTCTGTACCCTTCAGAATTTATTATGTTACTACCATCAGCAGTTGTATTATCAAAGGATAAGTGAGCCAGTACCTTCAGCAGCCATACATGCCCAGGTCATAACACTCCCACCACTATGTTTCACAGATGAGGTGGTATGCTTTGGATCTTGGGCAGTTTCTTCTCTCCTCCATACTTTGCTCTTGCCATCACTCTGACATAAGCAAATCTTAGTCTCATCTGTCCACAAGACCTTTTTCCAGATTGTGGTTGGTCTTTTAAGTATTTCTTGGCAAACTGTAACCTGGCCATCCTATTTTTGTGGCTAACCAGTGGTTTGCATCTTGCAGTGTAGCCTCTATTTCTGTTCATGAAGTCTTCTGTGGACAGTGGTCATTGACAAATCCACACGTGAAGAATGTTTCTGATCTGTCGGACATATGTTTGGGGATTTTTCTTTATTATAGAGAGAATTCTTCTGTCATCAGCAGTGGAGATCTTCCTTGGCCTGCCAGTCCCTTTGAGATTAGTAAGCTCACCAGTGCTCTCTTTCTTCTTAATGATGTTCCAAACAGTTGATTTTGGTAAGCCTAAGGTTTGGCTGATGTCTCTAACAGTTTTATTCTTGTTTCTCAGTCTCATAATGGCTTCTTTGACTTTCATTGGCACAACTTTGGTCCTCATATTGATAAACAGCAATAAAAGTTTCCAAATGGGATGGAAAGACTGGGGGAAATACTAGGTGCTGAGAGCTCTCTTATACCCGCATTAAGGAGGTAATTACACATTCCTGAGCAATTACAACCCCCTGTGAAGCCACCAAACATTATGGTGCCCTGAAATGGGGGGGACTATGTATAAACACTGCTGTAATTTCTACAGGGTGAAACCAAAATGTATAAAAATGGACTTTAATCTGACAATGTGCACTTTAACGCATGCGATTTTTTTTTCTATTACAAATCTCAAATTGTGGAGTACAGAGGCAAGAGTCTTTGTCCTAAACTTTATGGAGAAGGTGTAGTATGGTGTACTCACTGGCCGTGAGAGCAGGAAGCTGTTCGTTACAGCTAAAAATAGATGAGTAAATCAAAGGTACAAACCCTCAAACTTTGGTTCAGAAGTGAGAATGTGACTCTAAGCAAACTATCTTAGACATTAACAGGGTACTTGCATGATCTAAAGGAACAGTATGTTCAAAATAATATGAAGTTGAGTTCCATTCAGCTTAAGTTTTCTATTTAGGATTTGATAAATTTCATTCTGGACTTTGTATTTTGGTGCCCCAATATATAATAATGACACCATTTCAATGTTTTATATAATTGAAATCCAGGAATATTTGTAAATTTCTTGGACTCAAGTTCACACAAATACACAATATGTGCATCAATAGTGCATCTTTTATTTGAACGGTAATCCTGGAATTCTGATCAACAGGCCTCTAACAACATAAATATAAGCACCCTTCATCCATTTGAGCATCAAGTATCTATAAAGTGTTCATAAAATGTTTAAGAAAGAACTGCAGATGCTGGAAAAATCGAAGGTAGACAAAAATGCTGGATAAACTCAGTGGGTGAGGCAGCATCTATGGAGCTGCCTCAACGGCTGAGTTTCTCCAGCATTTTTGTCTACCATAAAATGTTTATATCAGTATAAAGGTAGAATTATTCCACTATAAAAGTGTATCCTCAGCTAGTTAATTCACAGTATTCTTTTGGCACCAGCAGGCAGAAAAACTTTATTTAGCATTGATGCAACTGGGAGTACTTTCCCATTATTTATTAAAGTTTTCCCTATTTGTGAGTAGCACCTGAACTTCAAATGTTGGTGTCCATCTGGCCTCCTTCAGTTGTGCTCCTGCCTGAAGAGTGTTAATAATCTTATCAAAGAGATTCTAGTCGTTCGGGGTATACCTACTGACGCAATTGCTAAGTCACTTGTGGTAAACAGACTATAAATACTCGTGTACTGAGGAACAAAAACAATGACTCAGGAGCAAAATACAAGCAGGCTATGACTTTATGCTACATTCAACCTTAGGGTTTTGACCAGCATATGACCCATGAGTAACAATTTAGACACGTTCAGACTGAATGGGTGTATGGGCAAGAGAGGGAAGGCAAAAACAACTTTAGTCTCAGAATATACATTATTATGCATATTGACATATAATGAAATAAACAACGCCTAACCACTCACGTGTGGTTAATGTTTTCATTCTACGTATAATTGTGGCTGTATTACATAAAACTAAGGTGTGGCTGGATATTCAATGCATCTGGCTCCACAGATTACCACAACTGAGTACTGGCTCTGGACTTAATGTTGAGAGTTGAGGCAGACTGAGAGGGTTGTTCTCTAACATCAAAGTTCCTCATTTTGATGTGCATGCACCAAAGTCAGGAATTAGCTGTCAGCGTGATCTAGTCGTGAAGAAGTTTGGATGCTCCGTAATTTAAATAAAAGCGATATTAACTGTGACATGATGCAAATATCAGTGTTTTTAGATACTGGAAAGAACAAAGAAAGTAAATGAAAATCTTCAGTCAGTTCCTTTCTGCTATTAATAAAGTCTGAGTAATTTATTTTTCCAGACTTTCAATTTTTCAAAATAAATACAATAATCTGGAAATTGGATTATTTTGTTTTATTTTTGTTTTTAAACATTCACAATCCTAGATCCATTTAAACTGGAATAAATCACTTAAGTGATCATTGCTTTGTGAAATTGAATTGGATACATCCATTTGCAGTCCTTGACTTTTTCCTAGCTTCAGAAAAGCACAAACTGCCATAAATAGTAACTCCAAGCTCCACACACTGATGATCAGAAAACTGTCGCAAAAGTACTCGGGTCATGTTGTGCTTTGTCTTGCTTGACTTCAGATATAAAGTAATCCTCTGCTGTCAAGAACAAAGAGAGGCATTAATATATGCAACACAACACCAGAGGACACGGTAGGATCAGTTACAATAACTATATTTAACTAGTGTTTAGACAGCATGTAAGACAAGGCATGGAGGGATACAATTCAAATGCGCCAAATGGGAGTAATGTAGAAAGGGCAAAATGTCAGCATGTTGTGGGCTGAAGGGCCTGTCTGTGTGTTGACGGACTGACTTAATGACATCACAAGCATCTTAAAGCTTGTTGAAGATTGCTCAAACGCATCTAAATTGTTTATAATCTGCTCAAATTAATGGTTGATGGTTAATAAATGCAACAGATCAGAAAATAACGTTAAATTTAGCTTAATAATTATTTTTCAGAAGTGACAGGATTGAGGCCAAGGTGACAGTGTTTCCAGGAGTGTAGCTGATTCTGGAGGAGGAAATGCAAGACTGCACAACTGCAAAGATCCTCTTCTCTTCAGTCTTCCTCGTCCCATGGTGGCCCATATGCTACTGATATCTGACTGCCCCTTGTTTGTGCCCGCTAAGGGCTGACAATCATCAGAGTGCTGCATGGCAATGTGGTGGAGCTGTGTTATAATGAGTCAACGCTTCACTTAAGATGAAAATCGCATTAACACTCTTACACAGGTGCCTTTACTGGGAGAGTTGGGTGTTTGTGGGATCCACTGGTTGGTATTGTGATGGTTATGATCAGAGTCAATGGTAATTATTTGCCACATGAACCAGGACAATTACATTCTTACTTACTTACTGTTTACTAAAGTAGTAAACACTGCCCAGGCCATCATTGGCTCTGACCTTCCTTCCATCGAGGGGATTTATCGCAGTCGCTGCCTCAAAAAGGCTGGAAGTATCATCAAAGACCCACACCACCCTGGCCACACACTCATCTCCCTGCTACCTTCAGGTAGAAGGTACAGGAGCCTGAAGACTGCAACAACCAGGTTCAGGAATAGCTACTTCCCCTCAGCCATCAGGCTATTAAACCTGGCTCGGACAAAACTCTGATTATTAACAGTCCACTTTCTGTTATTGCACTTTACCAGTTTATTTATTCATGTGTGTATATATTTATATCATGATGTATGGACACATTTATCTGTACTGTAGTAAATGCCTTACTATTTTTCTGTGCTTAAGCAAAGCAAGAATTTCATTGTCCTATACAGGGACACATGACAATAAACTCACTTGATCTTGAAGCTTTGTGGGCACATTAGATGCAGCAACAGCAACAACACTAAAAACGAATGTTCCATAAATAATCAGTTTTTCTGTGTAAACTAGTTGTACAAAACCAAAGTATGTAGAGCGACCATAGCAGTGCAAAATTCATGGTGGTTTGATGCTGAGCTGTAGTTGTAATTATAGTTGCTCAGGGTGGTTCAAGAAAATGATGGTTGCTGGAAGGAAGCTTTTTTTGAACCCGGAGTTAACTGTTCTTGTGCCCCTGTACCTCCTTCCTGCTGGTAGCAGTGAATAGAGAGCGTGCCCAAGATGGTGTGGGTTTTGGATGAAATTAGCTGCCTTCTTGAGGTACGCTTCTTGTTGATCACTTTGATTGTGCAGGCATCAGCACCCATATTGGACTGGGCAATGTCCACCACTTTCCGCAGCATCTTTCATTGTTACGCATTTGAATTTCCGAACCAGGCCATGATGCAACCAGTCGGCATCATCTTCACCGTACACTTGTATATGTTGGACAGAATATTCGGTGACATGCAGATTCACCTCAAACATTGTGAGAAAGTAGAGATGTTGGTGAGTTTGCTTTATAAACTCAATGTGCTGGGTCCAGAACCGATCACTAAACTGTACTGATCGACGTCTGACGATGAGATGTTGAGGACCCAGTTACATAATGGGGAGTAGAGACCCAGTTCTGTGAGCTTGGTAACCAGCTTGGAGGGGATGAAGGTGTTAAATGCCGAGCTGTAGTCTATGAACAACAGCTAGATTGCATGTCACCTTACTCTTCTTTGATGCCTGTTCAGAGCAGGTGGGAACATCAGACCACAGTGATGAGAGGTTGAAAATGTTAAGAACATCGACACTGTTGTTGACCTCATAGTTTAAATGTAGAACTTGCCATGAACAGTGTCACACATTATTCAGTTGCTTAATCACTGGTTATTTGCATACAAATTTGACTGTTTTATTTTCCCTTCAATTCATACAGGTTCTTGGGTTGAGTTGCACTATAGTAACAGCATACACAATGGAGCTCAGGAGCAGGTTCCAGCACCCATTTCCATCCTCAATGGAGAAATGGAAAGAATACTTCTAGATGCTCAACATGAATCTGGTCGTACCAGCTCCAGAGGGAGTTCCCACTGTGACAGGTACATACAATATATACTTTGGTTGTGGAAAATGAATAATGAATCTATTAGTTTTGTGTCATTGATTGAATGGAGTGAATGGGACTCCAAGCTTTTAATCAATCGTATTGCAAAGTAAGACACGGTGCTGTAACAACTTTGCGGGTAGTCAGCATCTCTGGAGAACATGGCTAGGTGGCGATTTGGGTCTGGACCGTTCTTCTGCCAGAGTCCTGACCCAAAACGTCACCCATCCCTTTTCTCCAGGAATGCTGCCCAACCCGCTGAGTTAGTCCAGTACTTTGTGTCTTTTTTTGGAAATCAGCATCTGCTGTTCTTTGTGGCTCCACTTGTGAAAATAATTTGAAACATAATCTTCTTATTGGCACATCTAGCGAGCTAGGCTTTGAATACCATACCAGTTTGTCTCTGCCAACAATGTGGTCTTTAATATAGAGTCAAAGAGTGATACCTTGTCGAAACAGGCCCTTCGGCCCAACTTGCCCACACCGGCCAACATGTCAAGTCAAGTTTATTTGTCACATACACATACGAGATGTGCAGTGAAATGAAAAGTGGCAATTCTCGCGGACTTTGTGCAAAAAGACAAACAAACAAACAACCAAACAAACTACAAACAGAATGGAACAGAATCACGTATTCTTTTACATATTAAATATTGTGGGCGGAAGGAAAAAGGGAAAAAAACAGCAATTTTAAAAAAAAGCAGTAGAGTGGTACAGTAAGGTTAGTCCCTGGTGAGATAGGAGTTTACAGTCCTAATGGCCTCTGGGAAGAAACTCCTTCTCAACCTCTCCGCTCTCACAGCATGGCAATGGAGGCGTTTGCCTGACCGTAGCAGCTGGAACAGTTCGTTGCAGGGGTGGAAGGGGTCTCCCATGATTTTATTGGCTCTGAAGTTGCACCTCCTGATGTATAGTTCCTGCAGGGGGGCGAGTGAAGTGCGTTCGGCCGAACGCACGACTCTCTGCAGAGCCTTCTTGTCCTGGGCAGAGCAATTCCCAAACCAGATTGTAATATTTCCGGACAAGATGCTTTCCACAGCCGTCCCAGCTACACTAGTTCCACCTGCCTGCGTTTGGCCCATATCCCTCCAAACCAAATGGCAAAAAAGTTGTGTAATTTAGTAATTTAACAGATAATTCCTTCTTTCAAACTAATCTGTTAAATTAATGAACATATCGGAGTGGTTTGATTTAAATCATGAAGTCACATTTGAGAACATAATTTGAAAGCTACCCATCTTATATTTGCGAGGGTAGAAATAGTTCCTTCCAGGTAGAGATGTTCTGGATTTGGTTGATGATGTTATTTTGAATTCCTTACCCATTTTAAAATACACCAGTAAAAGTAATACCAACAAAAAAAACCAAACACAATTAAGAATAAGATTTATAAAGATAGATTTTCCACAATATGCTTACATTTGAAGCATGGAATGCTGAGGAATATAATGTCACTTACAGCATAGAGTGGTGAAAAAGGCATATGGTATGTTTGCCTTCATAGGTTGGGGTATTTGAGTATAAGAGTCAGGAGGTCATGATGTAGCTTTATAGGACTTGGGTTAGGCCTATGTTCTGTTTCCAAGGATCAGCTGGGATCATCATTATGGGTAGCAATATCTTCTGATGTATAGAGACAGTAGTGCTGCTGATGGTGTAATCCAATAAGATAAGGAAGGCGAAGAGTGAAATGAACACTCGAGGGAAATATGGCAAGTAGATGGGAGCGGGAGGGAGGGGGCGCAAAGGGGGATTCGGATGGATAAGGGAGAGACTAAAGGTGTGAGATGAGGCAATAAAGAAAGAATAAGTACTTTAAGCAAAGAACCCTGGTATTCTTTATTTTGGAACAGCTATTAAAATGCAGCCTTTTCTTTAGTGAGCACAAATAAGCATTATATGTGGCAATCACTCCCTTAACAAGTCTCCAGACAATAGTGCTTCACACTTGTCTTATCTGCTTTAACAAGATATTATATTTTATAGGTCAGTGCTTTGGTTCAAAAATTCATCTTAGATTCTGAGCAACTGAACATCTGAAAAAAATTCCTTCTATGATTTAACAATCCTATGTGTAAAACTATTTATCCAGATTTGTATTCCGCCATTTAATGGTGACATTTCTGCCATCAGGCTGCATCATGATGAACCAAACCCTAATTTCACTACTGGAAGACAAAGAAGGGAAGAGATTGAACTTGTTTTTGCCTTCCATCACAGTGAGGAATGTGGAGTCACTGGTGGATGTCTATGTTAAAATATATTTTGTGTGTTCTGTTGCTTTTTATTAGCATGACTGGATGGCAAATCAAATTCCTCTTATATTGTAAAACATACGTGGCTAATAAAGTATGATTATGATTATAGTTCTACATAACTAAAAACTCAACATTGAGATCCCAATGAAATTTCTTCTTTATCTACTTCATGGCAATGACATTATTTCCAAGCTAGATATGCTCAAGATTGGACACTCATAGAAAGTAGTTATTATCTTGACCAATTGCAATCTAAAAAATGGTGGGGAAATTAGTAGTTTTACAGGACAATGGCTTAAGCACCAAGAATATGTGAAAGAAGAGTGACGTTTCGGGTCGAGACTCTTCTTCAGTCTGAAAGGGGCTATGAAAGGATTTTCAAAGTCTATAGACTTCTTCAGTCTGAAAGGGGCTATGACAGAAATATTTCAAATGTCATTAGAAACGGCAACAGTGCCGGAGGATTGGCGTACTGCGCATGTTGTTCCATTGTTTAAAAAGGGGTCTAAGAGTAAACCTAGCAATTATAGACCTGTTAGTTTGACGTCAGTGGTGGGCAAATTAATGGAAAGGATACTTAGAGATAATATATATAAGCATCTGGATAAACAGGGTCTGATTAGGAACAGTCAACATGGATTTGTGCCTGGAAGGTCATGTTTGACTAATCTTCTTGAATTTTTTGAAGAGGTTACTCGGGAAATTGATGAGGGTAAAGCCGTGGATGTTGTATATATGGACTTTAGTAAGGCCTTTGACAAGGTTCCTCACGGAAGGTTGGTTAAGAAGGTTCAATGGTTGGGTATTAATGGTGGAGTAGCAAGATGGATTCAACAGTGGCTGAATGGGAGATGCCAGAGAGTAATGGTGGATGGTTGTTTGTCAGGTTGGAGGCCAGTGACTAGTGGGGTGCCACAGGGATCTGTGTTGGGTCCACTGTTGTTTGTCATGTACATCAATGATCTGGATGATGGTGTGGTAAATTGGATTAGTAAGTATGCAGATGATACTAAGATAGGTGGGGTTGTGGATAATGAAGTAGATTTTCAAAGTCTACAGAGAGATTTATGCCGGTTGGAAGAGTGGGCTGAAAGATGGCAGATGGAGTTTAATGCTGATAAGTGTGAGGTGCTACATCTTGGCAGGACAAATCAAAATAGGACGTACATGGTAAATGGTAATGAATTGAAGAATGCAGGTGAACAGAGGGATCTTGGAATAACTGTGCACAGTTCCCTGAAAGTGGAATCTCATGTAGATAGGGTGGTAAAGAAAGCTTTTGGTGTGCTGGCTTTTATAAATCAGAGCATTGAGTATAGAAGTTGGGATGTAATGTTAAAATTGTACAAGGCATTGGTGAGGCCAATTCTGGAGTATGGTGTACAATTTTGGTCGCCTAATTATAGGAAGGATGTCAACAAAATAGAGAGAGTACAGAGGAGATTTACTAGAATGTTGCCTGGATTTCAGCAACTAAGTTACAGAGAAAGGTTGAACAAGTTAGGGCTTTATTCTTTGGAGTGCAGAAGGTTAAGGGGGGACTTGATAGAGGTCTTTAAAATGATGAGAGGGATAGACAGAGTTGACGTGGATAAGCTTTTCCCACTGAGAGTAGGGAAGATTCAAACAAGGGGACATGACTTGAGAATTAAGGGACAGAAGTTTAGGGGTAACATGAGGGGGAACTTCTTTACTCAGAGAGTGGTGGCTGTGTGGAATGAGCTTCCAGTGAAGGTGGTGGAGGCAGGTTCGTTTTTATCATTTAAAAATAAATTGGATAGTTATATGGACAGGAAAGGAATGGAGGGTTATGGTCTGAGCGCAGGTATATGGGACTAGGGGAGAATACGTGTTCGGCACGGACTAGAAGGGTCGAGATGGCCTGTTTCCGTGCTGTAATTGTTATATGGTTATATGGAATAAGGGTATCGACCCGAAATGTCACCCATTCCTTCTCTTCAGAGATGCTGCCTGTCCCGCTGAGTTACTCCAGCATTTTCGATTTAAACCAGCATCTGCAGTTCTTTCCTACACAATATGGGAAAGATGATACAGATGCTGTTTAGGACACACTTTGGACACTTTGCACATGCACTGAAAAGGTACTTTAAAGCCTGGCTTAGGATCACCCAGCTATTGTGGCTGCTCTGAGTGGGATAGGTGTTGAGGTTGCTTTGTCAAGATTTCAAGCAGGTAGATGCCAACAACGCTAGTCAGCACACACTCTGTTTTTCCACAAAAAAAACTAAGCTCAAATGGTTTTAAAAATCACTGTTGAAATGTCTAATTCTCCAAAGAATTCAAAATGCTTTTATTAGGACAGTAGTAAGGATGGTAGAAGAAACAAAGCTACATCAGTGTATAGTACCTGGATCCCTGAAGCCAAATAACTAAGAATTGCTCCATCCAACAAGTGGTCACTCCATGAATCAACAAACTGGTCTACATCAGATTTGGTCCGCTATAACCAAAATCTATTATAAAGAGATCCATTATTGCAGGATTTACTGTATTATAACTCTTTGCGTAAGAAAAGTTATTAATTAACGCTTTCTCATTACACAATACCAGATCTCCATCCTTCTTTCAAATGCCAGGTTTTTTTTACATTTCTAATGTAGCTGATACCAAACATATTGTAAATTTTAAATTATTCGTTTTATTTTTGTAGCCCTCCACGTTCCTTGACTCCACATCAAAATCGCTGTGGGTCAGAGATGGATGCGCACAGTATTGGGGAGAAAAACAGTTCACAGGTATGCAAATTTGAAACTATGCCTTCACTCTTGCAATTAAATTGATAACAGATTCTTTAATATCCAATTTGAAATTGTTTTCAATCTCTTCTAAATTTGCAGATCGATCAAATAATTAGCACACTTCAGAAAGTGTAGCAGTTTTTTTATCATGACACTAGCAACATTGAAATTCACTATTACACAATCCTGCAGAATCTCATTTAGGTTGTTGATTTTTATTTTCTCACTTTAATGACTGCATCTTTTTGCCTTATTTCCAGTGGTAAGATTCTAAACCAGTTAAAATAATTTTGCAATCTTAGCTGGAATAAGAATAACTTGATTCTGGCATTGCATGCAAAGTTGTGCTGCACAACCATAGTTATGATATGAGCTTAAAAAGTAGGATCAGGTTGTCTCTCAAACCCTCTCCACCATTCACTGGGACCATAGCTGATCTGAGTTTGGTTTCATCTTCACTTTTTCCTCTCTCCTCCATAACCCTTGACTCTTCTCTGAGCAAGTCAAAGATTGGATGTGCCAAAATTTCCTCCAACTAAATAAGGACAAAACGGAGATAATTGTTTTTGGTGCTAAAAAAGAAAGGCTTAAAGTAACCCAACACCTTCACTCTCTGTCCCTGAAAACTTCAAACAAAGCCAGAAATCTTGGGGTTATTATGGATTCAGATTTACATTTCGACAGTCACATCAAATCAGTAACAAAATCGGCCTACTATCACCTCAAAAACGTAGCAAGATTAATAGGACTCATGTCAGCTCAAGACTTAGAAAAACTTGTACATGCCTTTATTACTAGTAGGCTAGATTATTGTAACGGTCTCCTTGCAGGTCTTCCGAAAAAAACTGTCAGGCAGCTACAGCTTGTTCAGAACGCTGTTGCTAGAGTTCCAACAAAGACCAAAAAATTTGAACACATTACACCAATTCTTAAATCCTTACATTTGCTCCCTGTATGTCAGAGAATTGATTTCAAAATCCTGCTGCTCACCTATAAATCACTACATGGTTTAGGACCAAAGTATATCACTGACATGCTTCCACTATATAAGCCTTCTAGACTGCTAAGATCTTCTGAAACCAATCTGTTATTGATTCCCAGAGTAAATACAAAACATGGGAAAGCAGGATTTAGTTACTATGCAACAAATAGCTGGAATAAACTTCCTGAAGATTTAAGACTTGCCTCAACTTTGACCACTTTTAAAACAAGACTGAAAACTTTTATGTTTACTTTAGCTTTCAGCTAAATCTTAACTACATTGCGCTTTTAACTTTTGCACTTTTTATAATGCATTTTTAATTTTGCTTTTCTTTTCTTTTAATTCTTCTATTTATTTCATTTTATTATTTCATTTTATTGTATGACATGTTTTTATGTGAAGCACTTTGAGTCTGCCTCGTGTATGAAATGTGCTATATAAATAAAGTTGCCTTGCCTTGCCTTGCCTTGAATCAGTGATTTGTAAATCTGATCCTTCATCATATTCAATAACTCAGCCTCCAGAAATGTCAATGTTAGAATGTACCAAAAATTCAAGACTGGGAGAGAAAGACATTTCTCCCCACCTACATCTTAAATGGATGATTCCCTTATTCTGAAAATAGTCAAGTCAATAGAGTTTATTGTCATGTGTCCCAGATAGGACAATGAAATTCTTGCTTGCTGCAGCACAATAGACTATAGTAAGCACGAATACAGAACAGTTCAGTGTGCCTATATAGCATAGACTATATATATACACATAAATAAACATATAAAGTGCAATAAGCTGTTATAGTTCAGAGTTTGTTTGATGGCGAGTTTAATAGCCTGATGGCTGTGGGGAAGAAGCTGTTCACGAACCTGGATGTACCAGATTTCATGCTCCTGTACCTTCTCCCTGATGGCAGCGGTGAGATGAGTGTGTGTCCAGGATGGTGTAGGTCCTTGATAATGCTGGCAGCCTTTTTGAGGCAGCGACTGCGATAGAGCCCTTAGATGGTGGGGAGGTCAGAGCCGATGATGGACTGGGCAGTGTTCACAACTTTCTGCATTCTTTTCCGCTCCTGGACGCTCAAGTTGCTGAACCAAGCCACGATGCAACCGATCAGCATGTTCTCTACTGTGCACCCGTAGAAGTTTGAGAGAGTCCTCTTTGACATACCGACTCTCCGTAATCTTCTCAGGCAGTAGAGGCGCTGATGTGCTTTCTTTATAATTGCATCGGTGTGCTGGGACCAGGAAAGATCTTCGGAAATATGCACGCCCAGGAATTTGAAGTTCTTGACCCTTTCCACCATCAATATAAACGGGATTGATATAAACGGGATTGTGGGTCCCTCTCCTACCCCTTCCAAAGTCAAGAATCAGTTCCTTGGTTTTGCTGGTGTTGAGAGCCCGGTTATTGTGTTGGCACCATTTGGTCAGCCGGTCGATCTCACTTCTATACTCTGATACAAGATACATTTATTTGTCACATGTACCAATTGGTACAGTGAAATGTGTGGTCGCCATACGAATAATAAAGAGCACAGAACACGATAGTTTTCAAACACAGGTATCCCCACACAGCGGTATCAAAGTTTCCCACTGTGAGGGAAGACTCCAAAATTCAGTCATCCTCCTCTGTTGTCCTCCCGTGGTCGGGGGGGCTCCCGAACCCCCGCTGTCGCCGCTATGGATGGCCCGATGTTCAGGTCCGCTCGCCGGGGTGATGGAAGTCCGACATCGGGACTGGAGGACATCTTTCACGGCTTGGGCATCCAAAACGGCCACCTCCGCGGCTCTCGAAGTCCACAGACTCATCACCATCAGTGATTCATTCCACAACAGTGGTGTCGTCGGCGAACTTGATGATGGAGTTCGCACTATGTCCGGCTACACAATCATGAGTATAGAGTGAGTAAAGCAGAGGGCTGAGCACGCAGTCTTGAGGTGCTCCCCCCTGCTTTATCATATGTCATCCTCTGATTGTAATCGAGGATGACATATTTCCACCAATACGGACAGATTGTAGTCTGTGGATGAGGAAGTCGAGGATCAAATTGCAGAGGGATGCGCAGAGACCCAGTTCTGCGAGTTTGGTAAACAGCTTGGAGGGGATGATCGTATTAAATGCCGAGCTGTAATCAATGATTAACAGCCTGACATGTGAGTTTTTGTTGTCCAAGTGATCCAGAGCAGAGTAGAGAGCCAGTGAGATCTCATCCATCGGTGATCTGTTGTGGTAAGCAAACTGCAGTGGGTCGAGGTTCTTGTCGAGGTAGGAATTGATATGCGCCATAATCAACCTCTCAAAGCACTTCATCACCACAGACGCTAGTGCCACTGGTCAATAGTCATTGAGGCACGTCACCTTACTCTTCTTGGGCACCGGTGTTATTGATGCCCTTTTAAAGCAGGTGGGAACCTCAGAAGTGAGAGGTTGAAAATGTCCGTAAAAAGTCCAGCCAGTTGGTCCGCGCAGGTTTTTAGAACACGACCGGGTATGCCATCAGGTCCAGGCCGTTTCCAAGGGTTCACCCCCCTGAAGGATCTTCTGACGTTGGCCTCTGTGACTGTAACACCGTCAGGGCGAAAAGAGGCTCGGGAAGGCACACCAGTGTACTCCCTATTGAACCGTGAGTAAAACGCATTGAGCTCGTCAGGGAGTGATGCTTTGCTGACAATTGAGCTGCCTCCTGATTTCGCCTTGTTGGAGGTGATTGCATTCAAGCCCTGCCACAGTTGCCGAACATCCGTCTCATCCTCCAGCTTGGAGCAGGTCCCTTTTGGCCTATTTGATGGCCTTACCAAGGTCGTATCTGGACTTCTTGTAGACCTCTATCTCCAGACCTGAATGCCCGGAATCTCGACCAGAAGTGTGCGGATCTCATGGTTCATCCAAGGCTTCTGGTTAGGAAACACTCGGAAGATTTTGTTGGGATGCAGTTCTCTACCCATTTCTCTATGAAGTCTGTAATGACTGGCGTATTCATTCAGGTCTGTTGCTGAGTCCAATCCGTCCGGGAGTTGTTCCTCTGCCCGTCTATAGTCATCACCTCTGGGGGTGCGCTCTTAAATTGCTGCCTCTAGGCAGGAAGAAGTAGAGCTGAGAGAATTCGTAGAGCTGCTAGCAAGAGCTCCAGGGATCCAGATTTGACCGTCACATGTTTGTACTGCCTCTCTTCACGCTCACCTTGTGATTGCCTGGGTTTCCTCTGGATGCTACAGTTTGCTCCCGTATTCCCAAAGACGTAGATTGGTAGGTTATTTAAGCACTGTAAATTGTCTCTATTGAGTCAGCAAATGGTGGAATCTGGAGAGGGGGTGGAAGTGGAGAGAATAAATCAAATTAGTGTAAGTAGCTGTTTTGTAGTTGATTTAAACTAGGTTAGCTAAAGAGCCTCTCTCTTCGCTGTATGACTCTGACAGACTCTGGCATGTGGATGCTATTAATTCAGATAAATGATTATGATTGCCTGAGTAAAACAACATTTCATTTAATTTGTGAAGATTGGGAGTTATTGTAATTGGAATGTAGAATGAATTTACAATAATTAACTATCCTGGAACTATGTTTAACCTAAGTAATTTCTTTAAAATTATGATTGAAAATCCCTCAGTGCAAAGCGCCTGAAATAGACATTCCAACAAAGTGGAGCATCTTGTAAGTTGCTGGAGTTGGTTTGGAAGGTGGTTTTGCCTCCACATTGGAGAAACACCGAATTAAATGACTAACATGTGTAAATATTATAATTTTGCTTCTACAAAAATGTGACATAAATTATGATTTGTGTTTATTTTTTATTTTTTTTTTGAAAATATTTTTTATTGGAGATAGGTACATAACCAAATTACATCATTACAGTCTTACATTTTTAAATTGATAATATTGTCAATTATTATTACATTGTCTCCAATACTTTTTGCCTTTTTTTTTTTTTTAAACTAGATAGAACTAAAGAGATAGATGAAGTAAAGAAAGAAAAGAAAGAGAAGGAAAAAAAAAAAAAAAAAAAAGAAAAAAGGTAGTTAAAGAAGAATGGAAAAATTTATTAAAATAAAAAAGACTTCATTCGAGATATATTCGTACATTTCAGAGTATAGTATTTCATCCATTCTTTAGCCCGCGTGCTAGTCAGGTTCCTGTGCTGAACCATTCTGACCCTTTAAGTAATCAATAAAAGGAGACCATGTTCCAACGAATAATTCCTGTTTGTCCAACAGGGAAAATCTGATTCTTTCCACGTTTAAGGTCTCCGTCATTTCTATAATCCACATTTTGATTGTGGGGGCCGTAGGGCCTTTCCAAAATTTTAGAATTAATTTTTTTCCTGTTATTAAACTATAATCAATAAAGTTTCTTTGTGTTGTTCTAAGTGTTTGATTTAATTCTAATATTCCGAGTATTATTAATTTTGGATCTGGGTCCAATTGTGTGCTGGTTACTTTAGATATTATACTAAAAATATTTACCCAGAATTTTTTAATTTTTATACAGTTTGCAAACATATGAGATAATGTAGCTTCTAAATGTTGACATTTATCACATATAGGTGAGATATGTTGAAAAATTTTATGTAGTTTTGTTTTTGAATAATGTAACCTATGTATTACTTTAAATTGTATTAGAGAATGTCTGGCGTTTAGTGAACACTGATGTATGTGTTGCAAACTTTCTTCCCAAGTATCTTTCGTTATTACTTGATTTAATTCTTTTTCCCATGTTTGTCTGTGTAAGTCCGTCGAGGGAATGTCACTGTCTAATAAGATATTGTATATATAAGATATTAATTTTTCTGTATTAGGATGTTTGTTCCAACATTCATCAAGAATTTCTGAATTTCTAATTCGAAAATTTTGGGAGTTCGATTTTACATAATCTCTAAGTTGAAGATATCTGAAATAATCATTTCCTCGAAGTCCATAAGTCTGTTGCAATTCCTGAAATGTCAGAAAAGTGCCTTCCTTGTAAAGTTGTCCCATATTTTTAATTCCATAATTCTTCCATTGTGTAAAACCCCCGTCCAACCATGAAGGCTTAAACAAAGGATTATTCACAATTGGAAGAAAAAGTGATATTTTAATGTCTTTTTTAATTGTTTCCAGATTCGTATAGCACTAAATATTATAGGGTTTTCCCTATAAATTTTTTTGTTTAATTTAGACGTAGCAAATAATATTGAACCGATATCAAAAGGTAAACAATCTTCCTTTTCCATTTTTAACCAGTCTGGTTGATGATCTATTTCTTCCAACCAGAAATTCATATTTTTAATGTTAACTGCCCAGAAATAAAACAAAAAATTGGGTAAAACCAAGCCTCCATTTATTTTTGATTTACACAAGTGTCTTTTGTTTATCCTATGATTCTTATAATCCCAGATAAAATCATTAACAATAGAGTCCAATTTTTAAAAAAAGTTTTTTGCCAGATATATCGGAATTGTCTGAAAAAGATATAATATTTGCGGTAAAAAAATCATTTTTATGGCATTGATTTTGCCTACCATTGAGATAGGAAGTGTTTTCCAGTATTGAATATTCTTATGTAGTTTGTTCAGTAATGGGGGGAAATTTGCTTTAAATAATGATGTATATATCTTAGTTACATAAATACCTAGATATTTAAATTTTTCATTTACTATTTTAAATGGAAATTGTTGTATTGTCTGTTTGTTATGTTCCCTTATTGGCATAATTTCACTTTTATTCCAATTTATTCTGTATCCTGAAAGTGAACCAAATTGGGTTATTAGCTTTAATAAGTTTGGAATACTAATTTCTGGTTTTGTAATGTAAATTAATACATCATCTGCGTATAGAGAAATTTTATTCACTGTGTCCTTTGTGTTATACCCATGTATTTCCGGATGCCCCCTAACTCTTTCTGCCAGTGGCTCAATAGCAAGCGCAAATAATAATGGAGATAATGGGCATCCTTGTCTACAACCTCTAGATAGGCTAAATTTAGGTGACAACCTTTGGTTTGTAAATATTCTAGCCGTGGGATTTGTATATAACAGTTTTATCCATGTACAGAATTTCTCCCCTAGCTGCATATTTTCCATCACCGAAAATAAATAAGGCCATTCGACCTGATCAAATGCTTTTTCAGCGTCAAGTGAAATTATTGCTAGATCTTCATTAATAATTCTCTTAGAATATATAATATTAAATAATCTTCTTAGATTATAATATGAGTACCGTTTCTGAATAAAGCCTGTTTGGTCAGGGTGTATTAATTTATTCATCACTGTACTTAATCTATGCGCTAGTATTTTAGTTAAAATTTTCTGATCTGTATTTAAAAGTGCAATTGCTCTGTATGATCCCGGGTCTTCCAGATCTTTATCAGCTTTAGGAATAAGTGTTATTATTGATTCATTTAAAGTGTCTGGAAGTTTCTGTTGAGTATATATATACTCATACAGTCTTTGTAAACGTGGGCTAAGCAAATCATAAATTTTTTTATAAAATTCGGAACCTAAACCATCTGGTCCTACTGCTTTACCATTTTTTAAAGAGCCAATAGACTCCTCAATATCCTTTATCGTAATCTCCCTTTCTAATAATTCTCTATCGTTTGAATCTAAACCTTTTAAATTACATTTTATTAAAAAATCTGCTATTCCTTCTGATTGTGCTACGGTTTTAGTTGAATAAAGGTTATGATAGTATTGGAGAAATCTATCATTTATATCCTTGGGCATTTTTAATAATTCTCCTGTCTCTGTTCTAATTTTATGAATTGTTTTTTCCCCTTCCATTTTTCGTAATTGACGTGCTAATAATTTTTGTGGTTTGTCTCCAAATTCAAAATGTAGTTGTTTGGTTTTTTGATAAAGTTTTATTACTTGTTCTGAATACATTTTATTTAATTTATATTTCAATACCGCAATTTTATTATGTTTTAAAGTAGATGGCATTCTCGCATTTTCTATATCTAGTTGCTTGATTTCAATTTCCAATGTTTGTTGCTTAATCCTATTCTCTTTATTATAAAATGCTTGAGCAGAAATTAATGTACCTCGAACATACGCTTTAAACGTTTCCCACATAAGAGAAGTAGGTGTGTCAGGGTTGTCATTTACCTCAAAAAATATTTGAATCTGTTTAATAATATATTCCTGGCATGATCTTTCGTTCAAAATTTGTGGGTTAAATCTCCAATATGCTTGTTTCTCGGACATTCCATTTAATTTAATCATGAATGTTACAGGAGCGTGATCTGAGATTATAATGTTATGGTATTTTGAATTATAAATAAATGGGATAAACGTAGAGTCAACTAAAAAATAATCTATTCTTGAGTATGTTTTGTGTACTGGTGAATAAAATGAATATTCCCGTCCCGTTGGGTTTTCTATTCTCCAGACATCCTTAATATTAGTGGTATTAATAAATGAATTTAGAAATACACTTGATTGAGATTTTACTTTTTTTTGCCTTGATGATCTGTCTAAGTATGGATCTAATGTACAATTGAAGTCTCCTCCAATTATTAATTTATATTGTGTAAATTCAGGAATTTTATTAAATGTTTTATTAAAAAACTTGGGGTTATCAAAATTAGGCCCATAAACATTAAGAAGAATCACTTTTTCTCCATTTAACTCTCCAACTAATATAATATATCTACCATCAATATCCACTATTGTTGAAGAGTTCTTAAAAGGTATTCCTTTACGAATTAGTATTGCAACTCCTCTGGACTTATGGGAAAAGGAGGAATGATATGATTCAGCGATCCACTTAGCTTTAAGTCTCTGTTGAGATTCCTTTTTAAGGTGTGTTTCTTGTAGAAATATTATATCTGTTTTGATTAAATTTAGATGTGCCAAAACTTTACCTCTCTTAATTGGTTCATTAATTCCCTTGACATTCCAACTACAAAATGTTATTCCCTGACCCCCTCTTATCATATTAACATCTTGCATATTGTTTCTAAGGTGGTCTATAACCGAGCAGAAGGTACAACACATAGAACCTGACCCTGCTCCCGAACCTCAAATAGATGAATTTAAAATCATATACATCGCTCTTCCGAACACATCTCCTTGTATTAATCTTATTTTTCCATTCAAACATTAAATTATAAAAATATTTAAAGTGAAAAAAGTGATAGAGTTGGTTAGTATAGGGTGAAAGAAAAAGAACTACATCTACAATTAGTGTAGTTAGTGATAGCCACACTAACGTGGCTAGAATTCTAAAGACTTCCGTAGCCTTTGTAAAAAAAAAAATTTCCAGCTCCGTGCCCGAAGAAAAAAAAAAAAGATTATTTCTAACATTCAAATAACTTCTTTGGGAGTAACAAACTTATTTACATATCCATACATACACACACACAATATACACACATATATATATATATATATATATATATACATATATATACATATATACCCACATGCATACATACATAAACACGTAACCCTGAAGAAAAGTTCAAAAACAGCAAAAATTCCCAACGTTATTATTCTCACATATCATATTAATTTTTTCGCTAAATCTATAAATTTAATTTTAAATCGAAAAATAAAGAGAAAAACCGTTAAACTTTTTTAATGACGTAATCTAATTTACCTCTTGCATATCTTCCTATATAATATAAGTATGTAATTCATTTCTACGTTAATCGAAGACTATTTATTATTAATCATTGTTATCAATCATATACAGTATTAAATTTTTATGAGAAATGTTAATGTTAATAATTTTAGTGGTAATATAGATATTTAATAAGTATTAGTTGTTACATATATAGTTAGGCATGAATATACAGATAATAATATTGATTAATAAACAAAAATACAAAGATCACGGTTTTATCCAATGTCCTCCGTCCATTTCGGTTTCCGAATGTCCTTAAAGCTCTTAAAAGAACTTTAAAGGTCCTTTTAGATCTGGCTTGACTCCTAAGGAGTAATGTAAATTCTTCCGTCTGTGGTCATGTTACTGACTTCTTTGGCATATTCCAGTGCTTTTTCATGGTCTGTAAAAAAGTGCTCCTTGGACTTGTAGAGGACTCTTAGTCTTGCGGGGTAAAACAAGCTGTATTTCAGATCAGGTACATCCTTCAGTATTCTCTTTGTCTCAATGAACAGCGCTCTTTTCTTGAAGACTTCTGCCGGATAATCTCGGTAAATACTGAATCTCGCACCTTCAAAAAGGAGCTGTCCGCCTCGAACAATTTTCTTCATTATATCATCAAATTCATGATCCAATTGTACCTTTACGATAATTTGTCTTGGACGGGCATCATCTTGTATACGACGTCCCTGCGCTCTATGAGCTCGACCGAGTGAAGGTTTGTGATCCAATTTTAAGGCTTTTTGTAATAGGTCTGCCACAAAATCCCGAGTGCCCATTTCCTTCTCACTTCCTTCTTTCACCCCTACAATTCTTAGATTCTTACGTCTTTGACGCCCCTCCAAATCAATACACTTATCACTTAATTTGATCACCATATCGGAGAGGCGTTGGTTTTCAATAAGGAGTCGACTTACAGTTTCCGCACTTGTCGTCACCGAATTCTCAAGTTCGGTTATCGCTGTTCTATGCTGATCAAGTATGTGATAAATGGGGACCACCTCCGTTTTAACCTTCGTTTCCACCGAAACAAGCCTGGTTTCCAGCACTTCCATCTGATCCTTGATCTCTTCCTCCCTCGTCTTCTTCCAGATTTCCAGCATTTGTTGAACGGTAGAAAGCATTTCTGCTTTAAAATCTACCTTAAAAGAGTCAAGTTCCACTTTAAACTTCTCTCCAAACTTCTCTCCAAAGTTTTTCATTTCGGCAGAGAGAAAAATTTTAAGATCCTCCATTTCAAACTTTTTCGGTTTCGTTTTCTTCGAAGGGTCTTCCTGGGCCGTCGTTGTAACTGAGGTCGAGGCCTCTGTGGGGCCTTCCTCTTCCTTCTGCTGTTTCCCTTTACTGACTTTTTTTTGTGTCCCACGGGGGGGGGTATGTTGTACCGACGACATATCTTAAAGTCGCGCGCCTGATGACGTCACGCAGGCAGCCGTTCAGATCGCGATCGCTGCAGGTAAGACCCGATTTTCTCCCGTTTTAAATTTCTTCGGCACGGAGCTAGTTGGCGCTGGACTCAAGCCTCCATAGCGCCACCGGAAGTTTTGTGTTTAACAAGAAAACTACTGTGAACACATTCCGTAATGTTTTCATGATTTTTCTATTTAGTCTGAGGAAGATTACCTGGAAAGAAAAAGCGAGGTAGAAAATATAATGAAGAAAAATGCTGACTGGATATGGGATTGGTCAAGCAGACCAGAAAATATCCCTCCAAAGTAAGTATATAGACTTGGATTTTATTATTCGTCATTTGTCATTTTCAAATCTAATCACTGTTCTTAGCAACTTAATCCATTGATAGGTGATCAGCTAAATGAGGACAATGCGAAAGAGGGAAATTACCTTAATATGCAGGAAACTCAGGAGTGGGTTAGTTTTAAAGATCCTGTCCCACGGTACGGGATAATTCCAAGAGCTCTCCCGAGTTAATAAAAAATCAAACTCGTGGTAAGCACGGAGATTGAACGTAGCTGGTACGTCGGAGCTCGGGGACGTCTCTTAACGCTAACGGCAGGTACTCGGGAAGACTCGCTAACGGCAGGTAAGCACGGGAAGACTCGTGAAGATTTTTCAACATGATGAAAAATGTCCACGAGAGCCCCGAGTACCGACGAGTGGCCATTAACGTAAATCTCTTAGTTCGAATCAGGGCAAACTCGGGAGAACTCTTGGAATGAACTCGTACCATGGGACAGGGCTATTAGGGAACCTGCATTGGATGGTCAAAGTAGTTAGAGTGACACGCGCACGCACGCGCACACACACACACCTCCCTCACCCACTCACACACACACGCACACACACACACACCTCCCTCACCCACTCACACACTTCACTCACACACACACACACACACCTACAAACACCTACAAACCTTTCATCCCTGGTCACTGCTCCTTTCACCCCCACCCAACACACATACACACACGCCCTCCACCCCACGCGACACACACACACACTACTCCTTCCACCCCTACCCGACACAGACACATGGTTCATTACTGTCACTTCTTGCCGGCAGCCAATTTTCTGACTGTCCCGATCCTCCACACCCCACTTCACTCCAGCACATTAACATTCCATGAGGCTGGAGACTCTACACTGGGACTGCATGCGGAACAAATGAATTCCTTCTTATTGGACCCTTCAGCAGCACCCATTGCCACAAGGAATGCTCGGAGCAGTTTCAACCTCTGTAAGGGCAGACTTGGAGGAAATGCAGCTTGGATTTGCTAGCTTAAATTCTGGGTTTACAAAGTGAGATTGCTTAATATTAACTGTCCATGTGTTGGTAAATGCTGTTGCTGTCAAAACTAAATATTTTGTGCATGTACACGAAGAGTTGAGAGAACTTGCAGAGTGAAGGAATCAAGTGATATGGTGGAAAAGCAGTACTGCTTTCCCACCATAATGTTTTCATGATGAAAGCAGTACCTGAACCAGCTATTATCTCACTGTAGACAGGATGAAGTACCGTACAGCTTACTAAGGTTTTTATTTATTGTGTACTGGGTAGAGGGAGCAGGCAGCAAACCACAATTAAACTGATGGATAATTTGTAAGGTAATATAGTTCTGTTGCAAACATGATGAATCAAATGACTTGTTTGAGTGTTGTGGCATTCCATGATTTTGACAACCTTGGCATTTCTTTAACACCACAACTTTACCTAAAATTTCTACTTCTGAACTAGGGAATTCCAGTTCAAACACCCGAAACGCACTGGGACTCTTAGTATGAGGAATACTGGCGTCATGAAAAAAGGTGGTATTTTCTCAGCTGAGTTTCTGAAAGTCTTCTTGCCTTCACTGCTCATCTCCCACATATTGGCCATTGGTTTGGGGTAAGTGGTTACTCAATTAACCGTTTATTCAAATATAGTTACATTTGGATCCATTAACTGCACGGATTCATATGTTTATGGGAATTGTTCCAATCCCCAATTCTCATTGGGAGAAATTAAGTTATTTTATGAATGAATCTGAATTTAACACATACTACTTCAGATTCAGAATTTGTTTTCTTATAGTCATAAACATCAGTTTCTTGATCTTAATAGTTAAAAATATAGGCTAAGAAATTACTTCCTGTGATAAGTTGATTAACTTCTTGCTCTCCTTTGAACTATAAGCCTGTACGTTTAAAATCTGTTTGCTTAAAAAGCAACCACAGCACTCCTTGTTCAATATCACACCTGATTGATTGTGGATCCTGCTCTGTTTCCATATCCCTGCATTCAGACTCCATTCCCAGCTGCTATTTCCTTTTCAAACTTTGATAAATGTATGAAAACCATTCCCTATGTTTTCATTATAATTGGGATTGAAAGTGCAACATTTCAACCCTCGTGTTTCTTTAGGCTCCAGAAAGTAACGTTGAAAATAAATAAACTGTTATAAAATGTAAAAGAACTGTTAATTCCCTTAACCTTTTGGATGTTTTTTTTTTAACATCTACCCACTTAGGTATGATTTTTATGATAAGCTTGATGTAAACCTATTGATTTTATATGTCGCCTTTTGGTTTTGAATCTTTTTTTAACTAGTGTTACATGTTAAACATATCGAGTGGATTTTCTTGTGTCAGAATATTAGCTAAAAATAGCTATATAAAAAGCTCTGTCTTTCCTTTGAATAGAAGTATCATCACTATACTTGGGAAATGTGGGCCTTCAATGGCCTCAGACTGGAAGATAACGACCTGAGTTATTCTCGAGATACATTGAATCATTTATCTTGATAGGCATGATATTACATGGAGGATTTAGCTGGAAATTTCTCTGACCAACCTTTTTTTCTTTCTAGAATCTATATAGGCCGGCGCATAAGTACTCCATCCAGTGCTGTTTAAGGATATTCCATCGACATTGTTTGTGTATGATTATGTAGCCGATCCTATGAAGAATTCTCTGAGAAGAGGCCATTGACTATGATGTAGCTACTTGTTTTTAAGTTATTACAATACTACGTACTGTGTTCATAGTTGATTTGCCCCGTTCTAACTAACTGGATAAAAGATTACCTGTTCAAAGCCATTGCAAATACCATAAATATCAGTTTCATTGATTTTGGTGAAAATTAAATTGCAATTCATGACAAAAAATGTGAAATAAGTTACATGATGGTGGAAATATATAAAATCTTTAAAATGTTTGATGAAAAGCTAACAGCATAGCACATCTAATGGATCTCATTCGATGGAGCATCCAATTTTCAGATGTATCTTTATCCAGGAGTGGATGAGGCTGTGTCATGAATGCTGTTATCCAACCTCTATAAATCCACCCAGTGAAGAATCAATAACTCCTTAGATAGCAATTGTAACCAAGAATGAAAAGGAGCACTTTGTATGATAATTCTACTTTCCACCAGTGAAAAAGAGAATGTGAACGGTCAGATATGTCGTATTTAATTGCAGCTGTGAAAGTATTGAAATGCATGAAACCAAGAAAAGATTAGGTAGGAATGTTCTGGTTGAATGCTGGGGTGTTTTTTAACTTGATGTCTTGTATGGGCATTTGGAATTTAAACGGTAAGATCAATTGTGATAGATCTTACTGTTTGGGAAGTTGTTCTGAATTTTTTAAACCAGTTATATATTAAATATATCGGGTGTTGCATATACTTCTCCATCTGAGTTGGATTCTAGTAAACATTTATCATTGACTGCGCTTGGGGTTCTTGGTAATGAATTACATTAAATATAATATCTAAGACATCATCTCATCAATAACTACGGTATAATATGAATGTTATAATTCAGCCTAATGCATTTAGATTTATATAGTGTTTAGAGGTGTGTTTAATATGTTTGCAACAAATTAAGCTACAGTGAAATATTCAGAGTTATGAATGAAGGGAACTCACCTGGCTGAAGGATAATTGAAAATCTGAGCAGTTTTTACATTTTTGGATGTCAGAATTCACTAAGTACAATAATGTAGATACAAGTAGTGTAAGTAAAGGAATCATTAGCAATCTATAAAATCAGAGCATGTTTAACAAAGAGCTTTGTCATGCAAATGTCCAAGCGAGTATAGTTCCCAGTGCTTGTAACTGGTACATTCATGCAAATATAATGACTTGCTTAATGTGATGCCATGTATAATGTAATAGTATGAATAAAATATTTTAAAAATCGCTTTCCATTGGTTTGCTTTGAGTGACTGCTGATCTGAAATTGTATTGTATTGTCAGAGAGGGGGTTTAATATGTAACTGTTATCAAAATTGGTTGGCTTCCTTGGTCTTTTAATATCACATCCTTTCTACTTGAACCCCCTGGATGAAGCAGCAATGCCAGCAGCGTAGTACACTGAATGTTTGATAACCTCGAGAGGTAATGCTTTGGGGATATTAAACCTTTTTGAATCTTAGTATCTATTGGAGCCTCGGGAAATTCCTTGCAGGTTAATTGCTGAAAGTCTTTGATTACCTTGAGTGCACCTTTAATGAGCTATGAATCAGTGAGTAAACACAATTGCTTTGATCTGCACTAAATAGATTTTAATTCTCTAACCACCAACATTTAAATCTTGGTGAAAATGTGACTGCATTTTGGCCAAAGTGAGTGCCTGCTTTAAATATGCATGTTTTCAGTAGTGAAAACAACAACAGGATATGGGTATAATTGGGTCAGAGCTTTTTTTTTTAAATCCTCAGATTTGTTGTGTTTTGAGCAGAGGTCATATTTTAGACAAATGCCATTGTGTTTCATGGAAGCAACATATACTGATGAGTTTTAAATGTTTACAATATAACTAAAACATTGTGGTTTTAGAATGAATTTTTTTTTTTTAATAACAATGAGTTTTTATGTTAGAAAAGTCAGAATTAATAAGCAAAGCTTGATCTATCCAGTAAAATAAATCAAATAATCACTATCACAGGGTTGTTATACTTGCCTCCAACAATCAAAAATGTTTTACTCTCATGACATCTGCTTCTGCAGCATCCTTAACCGCATAATGTGAAGAATGAAAAGTTGCTGAACACTTTCAAATACATGGTTGGGTAGTGCACAGACACATTATGTAAAAGCATGTGCTTTGTATTATTCATAATGTTGATGTGAACTTTTTCACTTGTGTCATCTCATTCCTTTTGGCAAGGATTCAAAAATAATAAAATATTTTAATTTCAAGTTAAGATTAAGAGGATGTTTTAATATGCTATTGGGATTTAGAGTACCCAAAGGGGAGATGGACTATAAATTAATCTGGTTTGTACCTGAAAACTGCAGTTCTGCATCATCAATTACCTGCGCTCCCCGTGAACAACCTCAGGGAAAGGTTTAACGCACAGCTTGTACAGCAGGAGTTGTTTTCTCGATATTGTCATCTTGTATATCCTACCCTTTATAGCAGCATATTCAACTAAACAGTATAACCACTGATCTGTACAGAAGTGCACTTTAGATATAATTGGATAATGAGTTGGGGCAAATTAAAGCAGATTCAAATAGATATTAGCAAATGAACAGTGGCAAAAACATTTTTATAAACCACTCCTACAGAAATACTGTGTGCATGTATATTTTCATTACAAACTTCTTTGCAAAATACTGTTTCAAACTTAGAATAAGGTCCTATAGAAGGTGAAATGCTTCCAATATCCTTCAGAAAGTAGAATATTTTTTTCTCAAATACAATTGTTTAATAGAACCTGGAAATAAACTGAAAATGTTGCGTCTCTGGATAGAAGGAATTTGTGACGTTCCGGGGTTGAGACCCCCAACGTCACCCATTCCTTCTCTCCAGAGATGCTGCCTGTCCCGCTGAGTTACTCCTGCATTTTGTGTCTACCTTTGATGTAAACCAGCATCTGCAGTTCCTTCATACACAAAAAAGCTGCATCTTCCATTGAAGGCACCTATAAAATATCATTTATTTCACAATCCTTAAACCACTCCCAGAGGTGGCCACAATAATATATACTGATCACTTCTCATAAGCCTCTTACAACCTGATACTCATCATGCCCTATATACAACTACTAAGACGGGTGAATGGATAAAATTGTTGTATAGCCGTCCTTTATGAAATCCTTGCATTTCTGCATCGTCCATTGGTGAATTCACATTCGAGTTTTCTGGGGCAAAAAAAAACATTTGAATGCACATTAGTGACAATGGCTTGAGTAGGCTGAGACTAGTACATGCACAAGGAACAGAACCATAGATTATATAAAGAGGATTCATTAAGGAACAATGCCCTGAATCTGATAATATGGTTCTGAATTACTGTTAATAATTTGCATTTATTTCACTGCAAATTTTCTGTTAAGTAAAGCTTATTTGCATGTGTTTATTTCCCAAACAATGCTCAGCAGTATTCCATTACACCTTGAATCCATACTTAACTTGCAAGCTTGATAAATATGAATTCAAAATTAATATCAGTGGGAGCAAATATTGTTTTGCCTGACTGCAAAAAGTCCTAATGTATTACTTAATTGAAGTTTCAGACTTTATTTAAATTCCAGGAACAAGATGTTATTCACTAGCAAGTTAATTCTATTAGTTTTGAAATTGTTATTTTTGTTTAAATTGTCCTAAATTAAGGCAAGGCAAATTTTGAAGTCGTTAAATAGGAACTTACAAAGGTCGATTGGGAGAGGCTGTTTATAAGTAAAGTGACATCTGGTAACTGGCAGGCTTATAAACGTTAAATAAGAGTTCAAGGACAGCATGTCCCTGTTAGAATGAGGGGCTAGATTGGCAGGATTAGCAAGTCAGGTTTTAATGTCATATGCACAAGTATGGTGAAGTACAGGTATAATGAAAATCTTGATGCAGCAGTATCGCAGGCACATGGACTCAGTTAAAAGCATAAAAACATAAATGACACATAAAACTGCAAGACTAGATAGGGAGGTCAAGAAGACTTTTAGCACATTGGTCTTCATCAGTCAGAGTATTGAGTATGGAAGTTGGGAGGTCATTTTACAGTTGTATAATACATTGGTGAGGCCAAATGTAGAGTATTGTATTCAGTTTCGGTCACCCTGTTATCAGAAAGGTGAAGAAATTGAGAGAAATTAATAGAGATATATTGGGATATATTCATATTGCAAAAAAGGAGTTGATGGGTGGTATAGCAGTTTCGTTTAGAGTTACAGCGCAGAAACACCCTCACCAACCAGCGATCCCCGCACACTAACACTATCCTCAGGATAATTTACATTTATACCAACCAATTAACCTACAAACCTGTACGTCGTTGAAGTATGGGAGGAAACCAGGGATCCCGGCGAAAACCTATGCAGGTCATGGGGAGAATGTATAAACTCCGTACAGACAGCACCTGTGGTCAGGATCAAGCCCGGATCTCTGGTCCTGGAAGGCAGTAGTTCTATCTCTGCACCACCATGCCGCCCAGTAAGTTGAATAAATCCCTGGGGCTTGTATTATTCACTAATTTTATTAAGTGAGAAGAAATTGCGGGGAAACCAGCAAAGATATTTGCATCATCATTCGCCACAGGTGAGGCAGAAGATTGGAGGGTGACAAATCTTGTGACTTTATTTAAGAAGGTCTGCAAGGATAAGCTGGGGATCTACAAGCCAGTGCAACTACCAGCAGAAGTAGGAAAGTTACTGGAGGTGATTCTGAGGGGCAGGATGTCAGCATTTGGAAAGGTAAGTCAGTATGGAAATCGTGTCTCATGAGTTTTAGGAAGAGGTGACTGAGGGGATGACGGGGGCAGGGTGGTGATCATTGCCTGCAATGATTTTAGCACGGCCTTTGATAGAGCTTTGTATGTACTGTAGGTTAGCCAGGAAGATTAGATCACTCGGGATCCACCAGAAGCTAGCCAATTGGATATACTGTAATATTGGCTTAAGGAGTCAGAGGATGGTATTCAGGTTAGAGGCCTGAAACCAGTAATATGCTACAGGGATCTGCGCAGATCCACTGTTGTTTGTCATCCATATGTCATGTACAGTCGTGTTACAACTGTACAAATCATTGGTAAGACCACAATTGGAATACTGTGTACAGATCTGGTCACCCAACTATAGGAAAGCTGCAATTAAATGGTTAGAAAGGGAGCAGAGAAGATTTACAAGGATGCTATTGGGACAATTATAAAGAGAGGCGCTTTAAAGGAACGTCCGGGACAATAAGAACATGGAGAAAGTTTGTAATATGGTTAATCCATGTGCGTTACATCCTGGACGGGAATTTAGGCTAACAAAGATAACTTAATGATCACATTAGAAAAGATCAATGCAGTTATTAGAGTAAATAAGTGCATAGACTACGGCAGAGTTTTAGTTTAGTTTAGAGATACATTGCGGAAACAGGCCCTACGGCCCACTGAGTCCATGCTGACCAGCGATCCCTGCACACTAGCACTATCCTACACACACTAGGGATAAGCTATTTAGAACAAAGATAGTTAGGTATGGGAGTTAGAATGTAGATCTATTCATAGGATAAGCACGATATGATAAAAGTAGAAAAACAGGCGTACAAATCTTTCCGCAGAGATGGTCAAAGGAGAAGTTGCTACAAGAAGGATGAGGGAATTCCTGCTAGTCGTGGTCACAATCCCCAATTAAGAAAAACATGATCTTGTTGATTTATTGTGAAACTGTAGAATCCGCATGCAACTGTTGTCATGTGAATACTATAAGAGGGTGACAAATCATGTGACTTTATTTAAGAAGGTCAGCAAGGATAAGCTGGGGATCTACAAGCCAGTGCAACTACCATCAGAAGTAGGAAAGTTACTGGAGGTGATTCTGAGGGGCAGGATGCCAGCATTGAGAAAGGCAAGTCAGCATGGAAATTGTGTCTCATGAGCTTTTGGAAGATGTGACTGAGGGGATGATGGGGCCAGGGTGGTGATCATTGCCTGCAATGATTTTAGCACAGCCTTTGATAGAGCTTTGTATGTACTGTAGGTTAGTCAGGAAGGTTAGATTACTCCGGATCCAGCATGAGTTAGCCAATTGGATATAATATTGGCTTAAGGAGTCAGAGGATGGTATTCAGGTTAGAAGCCTGAAACCAGTAATGTGCTACAGGGATCTGTGGTTTGTCATCTATGTTAACGATTTGGATGACAACATAATTAACATGGTTAATAAGTTTGCGGATGAAACCAGAATTGCTGATACAGTGAAAATCATTATCTAAGATTACAATAGGATCTAGATCTGGGGAAGCAGGTCAAGAAAGGGCTTATACAATGTAACCCTGACATGCGCAAGATGTTGCAATTTGGAAAGTTAAACCAGTGCAGGACTTGTACAGTTAATGGCAGGGCCCTGGAGGGTGTTGTGGAACACAGAAACTCGGAGGACAGACACATGGTTCCCCGTGAATGGTGTCACAGGTAGACAGGATGGTGAAGAAGTCACCAGGCTTGCTTGCCCTCATCAGTCATAGAATACATCATAAGTGATTGGCGCAGAATTAGGCCATTCGGCTCATCAAGTCTACTCCACCACTCAATCATGGCTGATCTATCTCTCCCTTCTAATCCCATTCCCCTGCCTTCTCCCCATAACCTCTGACACCCGTGCTAATCAAGAATGTATCTATCCCTGCCTTAAAAATATCCACTGACTTGGCCTCTACAACCTTCTGTGGCAAAGTATTTCACAGGATCACCACCCTCGGACTAAAATTTCTCATCTCCTTCCTAAAAGAACGTCCTATAATTCTGAGGCTCTAGTTCTAGACTCTCCCACTAATGGAAACATCCACTCGATCCAAGCCTTTCCCAATTCTCTACGTTTCAATTAGGTCCCCCCTCATTCTTCTAAACTCCAGCGAGTACGAGTTAGTCATGTTATAACTGTACAAATCATTGGTAAGACCACAATTGGAATACTCTGTACAGTTCTGGTCACCCAACTATAGGAAAGGTGCAATTAAGTTAGAAAGGGAGCAGAGAAGATTCACAAGGATGCTATTGGGACTGAGTTATAAAGAGAGGCACTTTAAAGGAACCTCCAGGAAGCATAAGAACATGGAGAGTGTTTGTAACGGTCGACCCATGTACGTTACATTGTGGAAAAGGATGTTGGGAATTTAGGCTCTCAAAGATAACTGATAACATTAGAAAAGATCAATGCAGTAATTGAGTAAATAAGTGCATAGACTACGAGTTTTAGTTTGGTTTAGAGATACAGTGCGGAAACAGGCCCTTCGGCCCACTGAGTCCGTGCAGACCAGCGATCCACGCACACTAACACTATCCGACACACACCAGGGACAAGCTAATTAGAGCAAAGATAGTTAGATACGGGAGTTAGAATGTAGATCTACTCATAGGATAAGCAAGATATGCTAAAAGTAGAAAAAGAAAGTTGGCTACAAGAAGGATGAGGGAATTCCTGTTAGACGTGGTCAGAATCCCCAATTAAGAACAGGATCTTGTTGATCTATTGTGAAACTGTGGAATCCGCATGTGACTGTTGTCATGTGACTACTATAAAGTAGTGGAGGATTTTTGTGGCTTCATGGTGTTTTTGAGTTCTCATTTGTAAACGCTCTCCAGTGACACGGCAATAAGGCCTGAATAAACCGACTTGTTCAAGACACTTAAAACTGCGGAATGAGATTCTCTTTGTGTGCTGTCCTGATCTGAGCTGTACTTTGGAGGGAGACTGGGTCCCACAGGTAAGCCAGATTCAGGGTGCAAGCCAAACACACACATCCCTCCAGCAAAGTGATAGGTGCCTGAAATTCACTTCCAAGGGAACTGGTGGAACAGATACAACAGGTATTTAGATAGATACTTGAATAGATTGGGGGGGGGGAGATACAGGCAGATGTGCAGTGTAAAATGGTACCATGGTGAACACTGATATTATTGGCCTACGCCGTACTACACTATGTTCTGTGAATTATTCTTTAGTTATTGTAATTCTAACAGATTAATCATTTGCAGCTATTATTAAAATCCCTTGTTTGATAACTCCAGGTGCTCACGAGCCATGTCTTGTTTATTTGTGCCCTGTCTGGCTATGCTGCTATTTGTACATCCTGCTTGTGCACATTCTTTCTTTTCCCTTATCTTTTTACAACAGTCTCATGTGCCTCTTCCCACCTGCGTCAGAGCCTGTCTGGTTAAAAAGATGTCATAAATAGTGTGTGCCATGACTGTGCCATTGTTCTACCTGCAGACCAGCTTATTGCAGTAGGTCTGCAACTAACTTGCATTACAATACAGCTCACCAGGCTCGGGCACAGGGAAGAGTGGGTGGGTGAAAAGGAGAGAGTGCCCGAGGGTGAGCTATTCCATGCTATGCTAACAAAGATAAACTTTGTTTTCCAGCTTTTGGTATCCTCATCAGTCTTTCATTCCCTCAGCAAGTCCTGTGTCCTCTTTTATCAATACTTTTCAATTAGTTCACAGTGAATGATTGAGCAGTTATTCTGCCATTTATATTTACCTAATGGAAATCTTTTGTTCTGGATGTTAGAATGAAGGGTCAGGTCAGTGGGAGTTCCCCCCGCCACTGGTACCATGTAATCCCACGCTACCTGCTCCATGGTTGAATGGTCGGCGACTAAACCGTCTCTCCCACCTGGTTTGCCAGGTGAGGAGGGAGCTGTGGACCCCCAGCAGGACCAAAAACAAGACCCGTCAAAGGGCGGATGAGCTCCTAGCGACCCAACGGCCATTCACACTTCAGTAGAAGTTGCGATCAGTCGTACATAGCATTGTAAGGCACCGTGCCCGTTGATGTTCTCAACAATGATGATGATCACTGAATGCGTTGTTTGTTTAATCACCAGGATTGTGACTACGTTGCCTTATTAATCTAGAGCGGAAGACATCTTGAATCCATATGTGATTGTTGGTTTGGTATTCCTGCATGCATGACAGCTGACTTGACTTATTTTCCCCTCATTTATTTGCTTTCTATTTGACACTACTACGGATTAAATTTATTTTACGCAAGCCTGGCTTTTTGTAAACTCTCATGCAGTTTATTAGGTTGAATGCATTTGTGCCATGTGGGATAGATTCATCTCTAACCTAATCTGTTGCATTTAGTGTCCTCCTTTATATCAGTGAGAGCAAGTGTAGACTAGGTAACCATTTCATTAAACACTTGAACAGTCTGCCTAGCCCATTTGTCAACCATTTTACTCCTCAGCCCATTGCCACGTAGACCTTTGTGTCCTGCACCTCCTCCATTAACAGAGTGAAGCCACACGCAAACTGGAGGAACACCACCTCATATTCCGGTGGGTAGCTTAAAATCTAATGTACGAACATTGAATTCTCCTATTTTAGGTAACACTCCCTCCTTTTCTCCCACCCACTCTTCCCTAAGCCCGATCCAGGTGTGCTTCCATTTCTCCCTTCAGACACCCCCACTCCATCTTCCCTTCGCATCTTCCCTTCCAACTGTATCCCTTCTTCTGGCTTGCACACTTTTGTCTCCTTTTTATCTCTAGCCTTTGTCAATCAAACGCCTAACCCCCCCCCCCCCCCCCTCCCTCACATGTATCCATTTATCACTTAAGATAGACACAAAATCCTGGAGTAGCTCAGTGGGACAGGTAGCATCTCTGGAGTGATTGTAAGCCAGCAATTCCTTCCGACACTTTCCATCTATCATTTTTCTTGGCATCAAATTGCAGAAGAATCACATAGATTACAAGACCTACACCAAACCCAAACCAATTAGGAGCAGACAAGGGCATTCGATCCAATTTGTGATCCCAGCTACAAAGACAGATGTGTACAGTAATTCGTTCTTCCCCCGCACAATTAAAGCATGGAATAATCTCCACCCTACTATAGTTACCCAACCAGATGCAACTAAATTTAAAGTAGCTCTTTCTTCCCAATAACCCTTTCTGGCTTAAGTCCTCCCTCCACCACCTCCAGTTTAAATTCCATTTGGAATATTTTGGAGGACCAAGAAACCAAGAACAAGAAGGCTGTGTGCTGTCCCATGTTTGTTGTCACGTGTACCGAGGTACAGTGAAAAGCTTTTATTGCATGCTCTCCAGTCAGAAGAAAGACAATATATGATTACAATCAAGTCATTTACAGTGTATAGAGATGTGATAAGGGAATAACGTTTAGTGCAAGGTAAAGCTAGCAAAGTCCGATCAAGGATATTACAACATTAGGTAATAAAATGTCAACCAGATAAGGATTGAATATGGGATTATAAAATAACATGCAGGAGACCAACCAAACAATCCCATATCCAATGGACCAGGTCAAAGTTCTGCAATCCTCTGGGGGCGCACCTCTGTGTGCAGCCATGTCAGCAGCGCGTCCGTTTTTTCAACTTTTTTTTATTTTTTAGTATGTTTTGAAGTATGTATTTAATGTTCCTTCGTGTGTTTTGTGTGGGGGGTGGTGTGGGGGAAACCGCTTCGGTCGCCTCCTCCATGGAGAGGCGACTTTTTCCAGGTCGCCTCCCCCGTGGCCTAACATCAAGGATCGGCACGGCCTTTCCCGGAGACGCGCCCGGGGCTTCAGCGGCGGGCGCAACGTGGACTCGTGGACTCTTGGCGTGGAGCGGGTGAGCCCTCGCTGGAGGGGAGCGCTCCGTTTCGCTGGCCCGGGGCAGCCGGCAGCCTGAAGTCGCGGCCTGAAGCCGCGGTCTGCACAGCTCCAGCTGGTGCGGCGTCTACAGCCCGGGATCTCACGTGGGGGACCCGGGGGAAGAAGAAGCCATCACTGCCGGCCCGCTGCCAACTCGTACCGCGGGGCCGGCATGGACTTACCAACACCCCTGGAGGGGAGCTTCGACTGCCAGCCCTGCAGTCTACGGTGCTTCTGGCTGCGGCGGGGACTTTAAATCTCGACCGCCGGCCTGCGGCCTACACCATCTTAAAGCCGCGGTCTCCGGTGAGGAAGAGCCGATCCTGGACTGACTCTGGACTCTGGTCCTGTACACGGTGGGGAAATGGAGGAGGACTGGCCAACTTTTTTGTGCCTTCCACCACAGCGATGAATGCTGTTGTGGATGTTTGTGTTACAGTTTTATTGTGTGTTCTTTATTATTGTACTGCTGCTGACAACCCAAATTTCCACCAACCCTGGTTGTGTGGCAATAAATTATATCTATCTATCTATCAGTCCTGCTACATTTAAATGCGATGGATGGTGGGTAAGTAATCAGTTAATGGCAAGGTAAGGCTTCAAGAACAGTTCCATCTTCAACAATCTTGATAGATTCAAAGTTATAGACTATTCCCAGTCATATTCACACAGATGTTTCAAATAGATGATCCACCTCCATTTACTTTTGAGGTCCCCACTGCCACAGAAGATAGTCCTTAGCCAGTTCACTCCACATATTATCAAGAAATGGCTTAGAGCACTGGACAGAAAAATGACTCAGACATAAGCAGTAACAGTACTAGATCTCACAGTACAAGATCTCAGCCAACAGCAGTAACAGTACAAGATCTACGCTCCTGATCTAGCCACGCCTTCGCTTAAACTGCTCTCTTGCAGTCACAACATTATCATTGACACTATCATCCACTGGAAAATGTGGAAAATTGCCGAGGTTTGGCTGGTTCACAAAGAGAGGAAGGACAAATCTGAACCAGAGATACACTGAAAGGAATGAACATTTAAGAGCAAAGACTCCGCTGGTTGGAGCCATACAAAGCATAAAGCATAAAGGAAGATGATTGTGGTTGTTAGACGTCAATGATCCCAGCCCCAGGACATCACTTCAGGAGTTTCTCTGGCCCAATCTTCTTCAGTTGCTTCATCCTTAACCTTCCTTCCATCGCAAGGCCAGATTGTTCACTGATGATTCACAGTATTCCCCTTGCCTCTCCTCAGCCAATAAAGCAGCCATTTGCAAGCAGCAAAATAGAGATCTAAGAGACTGGAATTTTGAGCAAAAAAACAAACTGCTGGAGCAACTTGGCGTATCAGGCTGCATCAGAGGAGAGGGATGGATAGATGACGTTTCAGCTTGGGACCCTTCTTCAGATTTGCAGATCTGCCTATCAACCTCTTCTTACCTGATTCACTTGCCAGCTCTTGCCCCCCCCCCACCCCACCCCTTCGTGGAGCCCGCGGTTCCTGGTTGGAGACCGATTCGGGAGCTCCAAGCCAGGGAGAGTTTCAACTGTCCCGACGAGGGAGTTTCGATCACCCCAACGCTTCGGATCTCCGGCTGCGGGAGCTTTGATGGCCCCGACTGCGGATGGTTCGACAGCCCCGACCGCGTGGTATAAAGAGGGAGAAGATTTAACTTTATTACATTCCATCACAGTGAGGAATGTGCAGAGCCGCTGTTGTGGATGTTTATGTTAACTTTTATTTTATGTGGCTGTGTGTCTTGTTGCTTTTCACTTAGTATGGCTGTATGGTAACTCACATTACACTGTACATAACAATAAACTGACCTTGAAATCTTGGTAGAGCTGCTACCACATAGCACCAGTGTCTGCGTGGTGTTTGCACGTTCTCCCTGTGACCACGTGGTCCATTTTCCTGTGTAGTGGGATAACTAATGCGAGCGGGTGATCAATAGTTGACGTGGACTTGGTGGGCCGAAGGGCCTGTCAATAAACAAAGAAGTTCAATCAATAAAAAAAACAATATGGTGCAAACAATAAACAAATACAGAGCCCAAAGTCCCTCATGCAACCCAAGCAGTTTGGAGTTTGCAGTGTCCCATCGCCTGATGGTTGTTGGGAAGAAGCTGCTCCTGAACCTGGACTTTACCGTTTTCAGGCTCCTATACTTTCTTGATGGCAGGAGTGAAATGAGAGCGAGGCCAGGGTGGTGCGGGTCCTTGATGATGCTGGCTGCCTTGTTGAGACAGTGCCTCTTTGAGACAGTTTCTCTTCGACAGTGGGGTGGTCATTGGCAGTGTAGCCCCAATTGTCTTCATTAATAATATTAATTCTTTCTTTCTAAGATCACAAGTTGGTGTGGGTGATGAATTGAACAGTGTTCAATTCCATTGGTCACTGCTCGGAAAATGAAGCCGTGCAAACCTGCATGAAGGAAAACTTGGACACACTTCAGGCATGGCTAATCATAGCTAGTAACATTAGTGTGACATGCATGTCAAGCAACGACCATCTTCAACAAGAAAGAGTGCAGCCATCTAACTTCCATGTGTAGGAGAGAACTGCAGATGCTGGTTTAAATCGAGGATAGACACAAAATGCTGGAGTAACTCAGCGGGACAGGCAGCATCTCTGGAGAGAAGGAATGAGTGACGTTTTGGGTCGAGACCCTTCTTCAGACGCATCTAACTTTCATGTTCAATGACATCCCCATCACCAGGTCCCGCATCATCATGTCCCCTGCCCCGACTGATTGTGACATTAAAGCTCAGTATCTGCTTACACACGACTGTACTGCTAGACTCAATAACAACTTCATCAACAAGTTCGCTGATGACACAACAGTGGTGGGTCTCATCAGTGACAATGATGAGTCGGCGTACAGAATGGAGATGGAGCTGCTCACAGGATGGTGCAAATCCCACAACCTCATTCTCAACGTGGGAAAAACTAAGGAGATGGTGGTTGACTTCAGGAGGGCGGGAAAACAACACCATGCACCTCTGCACATCGATGGAGCTGATGTGGAAAGGGTCAGCAGTGTGAAGTTCCTAGGACTCCACCTGTCAGATGACCTGATGTCCACAACCAACACCACAGCACTGGTCAAGAGAGCCCAGCAGCGACTACACCCTCTCC
Source organism: Amblyraja radiata (assembly GCF_010909765.2). Lineage (NCBI taxonomy): Eukaryota > Metazoa > Chordata > Chondrichthyes > Rajiformes > Rajidae > Amblyraja > Amblyraja radiata. The sequence goes on from NC_045970.1 coordinate 14,568,596, forward strand.
GAAGACTACGTAAAGCAGGTCTCCCCATTACACATCTACGAACTTTTTATAGGGGGACAATCGAGAGCACATTAACCAATGGCATCACTTCCTGGTTCGGGAGCTGCAAGGCGTACGAACGGCACCAACTTGACAGGATTGTGAAGACCGCCAGCAGGATTATTGGTGCTCCACTCCCTTTCTTGCTGGACATATACAGGAAGAGATGTATCAACAGAGCCATCTCCATCATCAAAGACCCCTACCACCCATCGCATCACATATTCTCCATCCTGCCATCTGGGAAGAGGTACAGGAGCATTAGCTGCAAAACCAGCAGGATGCTCCTCAGCTTCTTCCCGCAGGCTATAAGACTGTTAAACGGACTTTGCCCCCTGCTAAAGTATCGCGCACCAACCACCAACCTGGACAGAGCCACTGTCGTGCCGCTGCCGATCGGAACACCTGTTGATGTTTAGTTGAGAGTAGTGTTAAACTTGTTCATGATATATGTATTTTTATTTCTATTTATTTTTTACTGCACACTGAATGGACACTGGTTTGAGTAACGTTTTTTTGTTTCCTCTGGGTATGCGAGTACTCAGGAAAATAACAATAAAGATATACAATATACAATACAATACAATACAATAGTATCTGAACAAGGACACGTCAGAAACTGAGTAACCTGTGGACAAGACAACTTGGTTGATAGTGTAGGGAGGAACTGCAGATGCTGATTTAAACCAAAGACAAACACAAATTGCTGGAGTAACTCAGCGGGTCAGGCAACATCTCTGGAGAAAAGGAATAGGTGACATTTCAGGTTTTTTCTCCACCTGACCTGCCTGACCCGCTGAGTTACTCCAGCTCTTTCTGTCAGCCTTTAGTTTGATTCTTATTCCATCCACTATTCTAAACATTTGCTCCCTCCACTGTCTGAATGTAGTATCTACAATGTACAATATTTATCACTAATGCTACTTCAACACTTCCCGTTTTCACAATGTCTGCTTTAGTTTAGTTTAGTTTAGGGAAACAGGCCCTTTGGCCCACCGGGTCTGCGCCGACCAGCAATCCCCGCACATTAACACTATCCTACTCTCATTAGGGACAATGTTTACATTTACCGAGGCAATGTACATCTTTGGAATGTGGGAGGAAACCGGAGATCTCGGATGAAACCCACGCAGGTCACGGGGTGAACGTACAAACTCTGTACAGACAGCGCCCATAGTCGGGATCGAACCCGGGTCTCCGGCGCTGCACTCGCAGTAAAGCAGCAACTCTACCTCTGCACCACCGTGACCGCTGTAAAGAATGATAAAGTTACAGGGCACATGGGATAATGCCACCTGAAAATCCCCCTTCGAATCACACACCATTGTGACTAAGAACCATCTTGCCATTTTTAATCTTTAATCGGATTTAATTATTTTGTGTGTGTACAGTATACATAGTGTATATTATCTCTATATCTATATCTATATCTATATCTATATCTATATCTATATCTATCTATCTATCTATCTATATATATACGCACACACATACACTGAACTCTTTTTTTCCTCTCTCTTGTTTATTATATTGTTTACAGTGTACTATGTTTACATATGCTGCTGCAAGTAAGAATTTCATTGTTCCATCTGGAACATATGACAAATAAACACGATTTTACTAGACTTTATCTTGTACTAAACATCTTGTACTTAGCATCTGTGCACTAAGGATGGCTTGATTGTAATGATGTATAGTCTTTCTGCTGACTGAACAGAACACAACAAAAAAAAGATTTTCGTGTAGGAAGGAACTGCAGATGCTGGTTTATACCGAAGATAGACACAAACAGCTGGAGTAACTCAGCGGGACAGGCAGCACTAAACTAAACCATTTCTTCATCTTATCATGACTTAAATTGTGAAATTCCCTACCTAACAACATTGTAGGTGAACTTTACTCAAACGAACTGCAGCAGTACTTAAAGACACTTTCTCAAGGGCAACTGGGGACAGACAATAAATACTAACTCTGCCAACGAAAGCTATTTCCTTTTTGAAAAATGTCCCTCCACCCAACATGTTTACTATTAGACAGTAAATCAAGTCCTTTCCAAACAAATTTGTCAAGCTGCTACTTTCACTTCCAGTGTCCTTGAGTTTACTTAGGTCATCATAATCTCAAATTGACTAAGTCAGCAGTCTTGTATTTCTGATGCGCTAAAGAGCACGGAGAATAGTTCAGTGTCTCTGATCAACACACAACTTGAGCACAACTTTCTTACTCAGACCCGATCAAACATATGTGTTCTAATTTGCTTCTGTCATCATTTTGAATGGAGAGAGGAGAACCAAGTGATACCCATAACTCTGAAGTATAATTGAAGCTGTTGCTGGAATCTTGATACAAAGATTGTGTGGCACGGTGGCGCAGTGGTAGAGTTGCTGCCTCACAGTGCCAGGGACCTGGGTTCAATCCTGACCACGGGTGCTGTCTGGATGAAGTTTGTATGTTCTCCCCGTGACCCGAGTTGGTTTTCTCCAAGTGCTCCGGTTTCCTCCCACACTCCAAGGATGTACATGTTTGTAGGCTAATTGGCGTTGGTAAAATTGTAAATTGTCCCTAGTGTGTAGGATAGTGTTGGTGTGTGGGGATCGCTGGTCAGCGGGAACTCAGTGGGCTGAAGGGCCTGTTTCCGCGCTGTATCTCTAAGACTAAAAAAAACTAAACTAAAATCAGAAAATGCTGGAATCATCCAGCACTCAACATCAGTGGTGGGAGGAACAGAGAAGGTCCATTTGCCAAAACTGCCAAGCATGGTTGAAATAGAGGAGAAGGGTCTCTGACTCCAAGAGTCTACGTCTCTAAGGGGAGTGGTGGAGAGAACATAGCACACATGCAGAACAAAGCTACCAAGATAACAAATACTCCTGCAGATCTGGAAGTGAACTTGGAATGTTCTCTCACCATAGTTTCTACGATGTTATGCTGTCTCCACAGTAAATTCCAAATCAAGCTCCAAAGGACAGAAGGAAATAGGAGTGGGAGTAGATCACTAAGTCCCTCAAGCCTGCCCTTCCCTTCCCTGGGATCACGGCTGATCTGCCTCAGGCCCCATCTCCTCTTCCCTGCCATTTCCCCATAGACCTTAATTCCCAAATGTTTCAAAACATTATCGGCCTGCTCCTTAAATACATCAGTGGGTCTGAAGAAGGGTCCCGGCACGAGACGTCACCCATCTTTTTTCACCAGAGATGCTGCCTGACCCGCTGAGTTACTCCAGCACTCTGGGACTATCTCTTTAAATACTCCATTGATTCTTGTCATAAGCAGAAAGTACAACCGTGCCAGGTGGGGGAATCCTTAGTATTATGTAGATCAAAACAAGATTTAATGGTTTCAAGAGGAAAGAAACCTTGGTTAAGATCAGGAACCTGTCCGTGATGAAATGAGATCAAACAATAATTTACCTTTCAAGACTCGATTTCATAATTCCTAGCCGTGGACAACTGCATTGGTGCTACCTCCTGACTTCATTAACTTTACTACCAATTTCCACCCTGCACTTAAATTCACTTGGACCATCTCCAATATCTCCCTACCTTTTCTTGATCTCACCGTCACCATCACTGGAGACAGACTATCAACTGACATCTATTATAAACCCACTGACTCCCACAACTATCTTGACTACACTTCTTCCAACCCTGCTTCTTGTAAAGACTCTATCCCCTACTCCCAATTCATCAGTCTACACCGCATCTGTGCCCAAGATGAGGTGTTCCATACCAGGATGTTGGAGATGTCCTCATTCTTTTGAATTGTCTTTGACTCCATCCAAGGACCCCGACAGTCTTTTAAAGTGAGGCAGAGGTTCACTTTGTGTCTACCTTTGGTTTAAACCAGCATTTCTAGTGACCATTCCTTCCTACACATTCCTAACCATTAACTCTACAGATGAATTCAAGGTCCCATGAACGGTCACATATATCTGGATAATCCCAGATGTCATTCATATTTTTAATTAAACTAAATTATATAAAATACGAAGCAAAATCTATTACTTTGATGAGCAGTATCATTTTTAAAACAATTCAAATAAATTCTGGGCAAATCAAAAGGAATTCAAACTTTGTGTAGGAAGGATCTGCAGATGCTGGTTTAAATTGAATGCTGGAGTAACTCAGTGGGACAGGCAGCATCTCTGGAGAGAAGGAATGGATGATGTTTCGGGTCAAGACCCTTCTTCAGACTGATGTCAGGGGAGTGGGCGAGGTAGAGATAGAAGGTAGTCAGAGAGTAATACTGGTGGGAGAACTGGGAAGGGGAGGGGATGGAGAGGGAGGGAAATCAAGAGCTATTTTAAGTTAAAGAAGTCAATGTTCATGCCGCTGGGGTGTAAAGTATCCAAGCAAAATATGAGATGCTGTTCCTCCAATTTGCGCTGGGCCTCACTCTGACAATGGAGGAGGCCCAGGATAGAAAAGTCAGATTGGGAATGGGAGGGGAAGTTAAAGTGCAGAGCAACCGGGAGATCAGGTAGGTTAAAGGGGCTGTCCCACTGCGGCGACCTAATCCGCGAGTTCAGAAAAGTCTCTTCGACCTTCAAGCTCAAGGGCTCTCGCCTGGAAAACCTCGAGCTGGATCGACAACCAGCGATGAAACCAACTGGTGACACACACACACACCGCAAAGCGGGGTTGCGCTGTCTTAAATTCACACCCGCGATGAAGAGGAAGGTAAAAGACGGCTGCACAGTGTACGGTAAATCCTTTAGAGAGCAGGGGAGAGAAGGGGAGAGAAGGGGAGAGAAGGGGAGAGAAGGGGAGAGAAGGGGAGAGAAGGGGAGAGAAGGGGAGAGAAGGGGAGAGAAGGGGAGAGAAGGGGAGAGAAGGGGAGAGGGCATAAGGAGTGGAGACACTTTTAAGAAGTCAGACAACATTTAATAAAGTTTAGCGGGCATTTTACCGACCGGCCGGTTTTCCTTGATCCTGAAAACTCCAATGAGCCAATTAAAATGCCCGGTCAGCGAAGGAGATTGCCTACGACTGCCCTCGACTGCCTGTAACTAAATAGCGACCCCACTCCACTGCACTACAAGTTACAAAGAACCATGCCGACCAATTTTTACTCATAGAAAATATTTCAACATGCTGAAAATTTTTTCACGACCTAGCTGAGGCCGAGAGTAGGCGGAAATTTCCCTCGAGCATGAAGGAGAGTTCCAGTGACCTCATAGGACCTCCTAGGACCATGCTGCGTTTGAGTCAAGGGCAAACTCTTCTAAACTCGCAGATTAGGTCGCTGCAGTGGGACAGCCCCTTAAATGCGGATTGAGCGGAGGTGTTCAGCAAAACGATCGCCAAGCCTACGCTTGGTCTCGCCGATGTACAGAAGTTGACACCTGGAACAGCGGATACAGCAGATGAGATTGGAGGAGGTGCAAGTGAACCTCTGCCTCACCTGGAAAGACTGTTGGAGTTCTTGGATGGAGTCGAGGGGGGAGGTAAAGAGACAGGTGTTGCATCTCCTGCGGTTGCAGGGGAAAGTACCTAGGGAGTGGGTGGTGTGGGTGGGAAGGGACGAGTTGACCAGGGAGTTACGGTGGGAACGGTCTCTGTGGAAATCAGAGATTGGAAAATGTGGCCAGTAATGGGATCCCGTTGGAGATGGAGAAAGTGTTGGAGGGTTATATGCTGTATGCGACGGCTGATGGGGTGGAAGGTGAGACAATAGACAATAGGTGCAGGAGCAGGCCATTCGGCCCTTTGAGCCAGCACCGCCATTCAATGTGATCATGGCTGATCATCCACAATCAGTACCCTGTTCCTGCCTTCTCCCAATATCCCCTGACTCCGCTATCTTTAAGAGCCCTATCTAGCTCTCTCTTGAAAGTATCCAGAGAACCGGCCTCCACCACCCTCTGAGGCAGAGAATTCACAACTCTCTGTGAGAAAAAGTGTTTCCTCATCTCCGTTCTAAATGGCTTACCCCTTCTTCTTAAACTGTGGCCCCTGGTTCTGGACTCCCCCCAACATCGGGAACATGTTTCCAGCCTCTAGCGTGTCCAAACCCTTAATAATCTTATATGTTTCAATAAGAACCCCTCTCATCCTTCTAAACTCCAGAGTGTACAAGCCCAGCTGCTCCATTCTCTCAGCATATGACAGTCCCGCCATCCTGGGAATTAACCTTATAAACCTACGCTGCACTCCCTCAATAGCAAGAATAGTGAGGACAAGGGGGACTCATTGAGAATGGGGGGAGGGGCAGGAGCCATGGGATATCGACAAGCTGCGGGATATCGAGGGGATCCTAGTGAGAGGCTCATCTATAATGGAAGAGGGGAACCCCCGTTCCCTAAAGAATGAGGACATCTCCGATGATCAAGTATGGAAAACCTCATCCGGGGCACAGTTGGAGGAATTGGGAGTAGGGGATAGAGTCTTTACAAGATGCAGGGTGGGAAGAAGTGTAGTCTAGATAGCTATGGGAGTCAGTAGGTTTGTACTAGATGTCGGTCAATAGTCTGTTTCCTGTGATGGAGCCGATGAGATCCAGAAACGGTAGGGAGATGTCGGAGATGGTCCACGTGAATTTGAGTGCAGGATGGAAATGAGTCGGAAGTTGATGAAGTCAGTGAGTTCTGCATGGGTGCAGGAGGTAGCAGTGATGCAGTTGTCACTGTAGCAGAGGTAGAGTTCAGGGATAGGGGCAGTGTGCGCCTGGAACAGGGATTGTTCGACGTTTCCTACAAAGAGGCAGGCACAGCTAGGGCCCATGCGAGTGACCATCGCTACTCCTTGGATCTGGAGGAAGTGGGAGGAGTCGAAGGAGAAGTTGTTGAGGGTAAGGACCAGCTCTGCTAGGCTAGGAATTCAAACGTCCTCGTTACAGGACTTGGAATTGTTTTGTACAGTTTTACATTTGTTTTCTACACCCCAGCATTGTGGGAAAGAGTGAGTTATCATTATAAGTGGACTGTGCATGAAACAGCTTCAACTTAAAATGAATTAAAATGACTCGAAAGAAAGAAAAATAAACATTGCACACGATGGCCACCAGAGGGGGAAGTCTGTTTCAAAAACTTCTGAGTCTGTATTGATAGACTGGATTCAGTAGTTCCAGTTTGATCCAGTCACTTACAGCTTTGGTGAGTCTTGGACTAGAGTAGTTTAGTTTAGTTTAGTTTAGAAATAGAGCCCAGAAACAGGCCCTTCGGCCGACCGGGTCCGTGCCGACCAGTGATCCCCGCACACTAACACTATCCTACACACACTAGGGACAATTTATAATTTTACCGAAGCCAATGTCTTTGGAGTGTGGGAGGAAACCAAAGCACCCGGAGAAAACCCATGCAGGTCACGGGAAGAACGTACGAACTCCATACAGACAGCACCCATGGTCAGGATCGAACCCGGGTCTCTGGCGCTGTAAGGCAGCAACTCTACCGCTGCCCCACCGTGTAATGGGCACCACATCAGTCGCAATGACCCAGTGCATTTAACATGGATTCCACAGCAACCCCAGGATTACACTGGGATATCTCTCCAGTCTCTTGCCAGTCAATGCAGACATTGATACACACAAAGTGCTGGTGTAATTCACTGGGTCAGGCAGCATCATTGGAGAAAAAGGGATGGGCGACAATAGTCTACTCTATTACACCTGGGCTTCCACATACAACGTACAACCTCCATCGCTAATCCCCTCTATACCCAATAGTTAATTTAGATATATAGTTTTAATGATCTAAATTCTTCCCTTCCTCCTGTCTTGTATGTCTATATGTTCTCAGGCAGGAGTCCAGGACCCTATAGAGCCATGCAAGCTGAACTACAGCATTGATATGCATTCACAAGGAACTGCAGATACAATAAAAAAAGTGTTGGAGGAACTCAACGGGTCAGCCAGGATCTGTGGTGGGAAATGGACAGACAACATTTCAGGTGGAGACCCTTGTTCGGAATGATTAGAGTAGGGGGAGAAAGCTGGAAAGAGAGGTGAGGGGTGGACAATGCCTGGTAAGTGAAGATAGATCCTAATCTAACATGTTCTCTGTCCATTTCCTTCTACAGTTGCTGCCTGATCTACAAACCTACACTAGTACTTTGTTTTTTGGACAAAAGTAACACACCACATAAGTAGAATAACGTATTTCATATATTTTTACCAGTTATTTTAATATTAAAATGATTCTCATGAATCTTATTCTGCTGCCTATTTTCTAGCAGAACTCCATCTAACCATAGTCCTTTACTTTCTACGTTCAAACTAAGATCAGGCTATCTTGTAATCTACCGACAGCACCAGTTTTCTCATCCCCACTGCATAACAAACATTTATTCACGTGCAAAAGTCTGGAATTGCAATGATAAGTCCATAAATCATAGGAGCAGAACTTATAATTGCAATTGCAGACTTTTGCAAGAAAAAAAACTGTTTGCAATTATACAAAAGCAAAGGAAACAAAAATGGGGATTAAAATAAATCACTCCTATTGCTAATGGTATCGAGTATTTTGGAATCTGAGAAATTGCTTTGGAAACTCAGTTCTTGAAAGATCGTAATTATTCTGAGTAATCTGTTTTGAAACATAAATGGGTGCACAACAGAATCCCTAGTGGTTATGTTGATCAAAACAAGGTTTAATTGTTTAATTTAGTTGAAAACAGTAGAAAACTGCATCTTAAATGATACTGGCAACTACTATTTGAAAGGTTTATCTGGACATATAAATTTTTTTGAGTTATATATAGATCAAATATGGCTTAATTGTATTTAATTCAAAATTGTATTGATATGTCCAGTTGAATCTTTGAAGAATAATGAGAAGGCTTGTGGTTCTATTTTGCTTAGTCACAGCCTTGGCATTCTCATGAGTTGGTCAGGATATTTGTTATGAAGATAGACACAAAAAGCTGGAGTAACCCAGCGGGTCACACAGCATCTTTGGAGAGAAGGAATAGGTGACGTTTCGGGTTGAGACCCTTCTTCAGACACGTATTTGTTACAGTGGCTTTGGGAACATTCCTGAGGAATTTCCTTTACCTGCCTGTAAACTCCTACTGTGACAAAGCTCTGAATAGAATGCCTGTTTCAGGAGTCAGGTATGATGGTGGCCACCCACAGGAGCTGAGTGAATGTACGTTGAGCTTCAAGAGTGGCAAAGTTGCTCTGGGGTAGGATCTTGATGATGGCTCACCCAGTTTAGTTTAGTTTATTGTCACGTATCTGTGTAGCTGTGAAAAGTTTTTGTTGCATGCTAACCAGTCAGTGGAAAGACAATACATGATTACAATCGATCTATCCACAGTGTACAGATTCATGATGAAGGGACTGGCGTTTAGTGCAAGATAAAGTCCAGTAAAGTCCAATTAAAGATAGTCTGAGGGTCTCCAGTGAGGTAGACAGTATCAGCTGCTGGTGATAGTTTGATGTAGGTCAGCAAACTACCTTTAAAATAATCTTAGGCAGTTCTATAAACCTTAAATCATAAAGATCAAAGTCATAGTGAAATTAGCAAGAGGCAAATTCACGAGGGGAGTAGACTGCTTGCGTTTAGAGGGACAATGTATTTAAAAAGTGATCAGATCCAGTGATAAATGTTGGGAATAACATAGAATGGGACAAACCTGAAGTTTTGTCAGACTTTTTCAACAGAGAATAAACCTGATGCTACAGTGTCCACCAGATGGCAGCTCACGCTTGATAGACTTGGCTGGTGGGCTTTTAGTTTCAAGGCTGCCAATTATCCTCCACAACACATACTTTACAATGAAGGAGACAAGATAAAATGTCATAGAGTGATACAGCATGGATACAGGCCCTTTAGCCCAACTTGCCCACACCAACTAACATGTCCCATCTACACTAGTCCCACTTGCTTGTGTTTGGCCCATATCACCTCTAAACCAGTCCTATTCATGTACCTGCCTAATTGCTTCTTAAACATTGCGATAGTCTCAACCTCAAACTACCTCTTCCAGCAGCTCGGTGCATACATCCACCATCCTTTGTGTGGGTAGACCAATCAGCTTATATTTTGTGAGATATGCCTTCTTAAAATAATAATTTGATGGACTCTCTTCTGTAGACAAATGAAAACGGATCATCTTTGAAACAAGGCAGGCACGTCACTTGCCCCGCGATTTACACTTGGTTTCTTGTATGTGGTCCGGGCAAAGTGATAGTTCAGTGAACGCAGATCAATTTCATTAAATCCCAGTGGATTCCCCCATCCCACATGTCTTTGTGCTACTGTAACTCCAAGCTATTTGACATGAAGTTACATTTTTGCCGCTACTGCTGTTCCTAGATTCGCAAAATGGATGTGTTCCTGAGTACTGTTGAAATTCCATAACTTACAGATGGGATTAAATTCATCACGGGCATTTTTGCTGCAGTGCATCTCTGTGGGCAGAATGCACTGACTTAATTGTTGTAGCAAAAATAGGTCTGCAAAGCTACGACACAGACCCCAGAGATTAAATTAGACTATAAACTTTAGAGGTACAGCACAGAAACAGGCCCTTTGATCCACTGAGTCCATGCACCCTGTACACTAAAGGGCCTGTCCCACTTAGGCGACTTTTTAGGCAAGTGCAGGAGACTCTGCGCTCGCCACATGGTCGCCACATGGTCACTGGTGAGTCTCCGTCATGGTCGCGAGGAGTTCCTGCATTCTGGGAACTAGTCGCAGCAGTATGGTCGCCACAAATTTTTCAAAGTAAGCACGAGTTTTCAGAACCAAGGATAACCGACCGGTAATGTTAATTGCCCGCCAAACTTCACAGCTGTGTATCTCTGGCTTATTATAAGTTGTCTGGCTTCTTAAAAGTACCTCCACTCCTTCTCCGCCCTTATCCTCTCCCCCACTTCTTTTAAAGGACTTACTGTACACTGTGCTAGCTGTCTTAACCTTCCTGGTCATCGTTGTGTGTGTCTGCATCACCTTGGCTTTGCACCGTGTGAATTTTAGACAGCGCTCCCCTGCTTGCCCTGGCCCCCGCCTTTGCGATGTGTTTGTATGTGTGTTCCACTCTGACAGTCGCTGTTCCAGTTCCTGGTTTTTCAGGCGACTGCCGGCAACTTGACAGTCCCCGGCAGTCCGTTGAAAATCGCCTTAGTGGGCCAGCCCCTTAACTTAGCAATGTTACAAAATTTTGAGATTTTAAAAATCAAGTCTGCAATTTATCCCATCAGATAAAGCATAAACATAAGTTTAATTTGACACCTAATTCACTTTCATATCTCAAGTATTTAAAAAGTTATGGCCATTTTCATACTGGGAAATGAGCATCTTGTTCCCTATTGATTTTCTATGGACATAACAAAAAAGCTGTGATCGTGAACAGTCAAAAGCCCATAACTTTCTTAAAAATTAAGAGAACTGAATGAAATTTTCAGTTATCATAGATTGAAGCATTCTGAAACAAATATAAAATAATCTTACTTGGATGACCTGAAATTAAGGCATATAATTAGTTAGTTACCTAATTGTAGCTAATTTCAGACTTCAATTACTAGATCTAAACATCTATCCATTTCTTAATAAATGATTAACATTTTTAAATAGCCTAAATGTCCAAATAATATTCACAAATAATTCACAATAAAACATGATTTTTAAATCTCATTTACATTAATTTATAGACCATATGGAAGGAATTTAGTGTTTAATTGCTGTAAATAAATGCCCATTTAAATCAGCTTTCCAGTGGGTCCCTGTGGAACGCGCTGGTTTAGAACGTTCACATTGCGGTAGATTTGTGCCCCAAATGTCCAGAAAAATACTGCGGGATATAATGGGCCCAAAATGAGCTACTCGCAATATTAAACTTTGTATAAAGGGATCTTTAGAAGCCCTTTTTAATGTAAAAATATACAGCCTTCCTTCAGTTGACTGCTTTATGAGACCCTGCGGTTGCTGGTGGTCGCGGGTTTAGAGGTTGATTTTTAAACTACTATAACTATTTTACGAGGCCTTTAAAACTAATAATAGCTTTTGCGACGGGGTCTTTCAGCGATTTTTCGTTATTAATTAACTAGGCTGAACATCCTCGATTTAAACAGCCTAGAGAAAATCGCGTTTTAAACCCGCCCCCTCTAAACGGCGCCAAAATCGCGCACACAGGCTGGGACAGATTTTCAGCGACGCTTCAGGTAGGCTTTGCAACATACCTACTTAACTCTATCCTACACACTAGAGACAATTAACCTACAAACCTCTACATCTGTGGAGTGTGGGAGGAAACCAGAGCACCCGGAGAAAACTCACGTGGTCAGGGGGAGAACGTATAAACCCTGCACAGACAGCTCCCGTAGTTAGGATCAAACCCGGGTCTGTGGTGCTGAAAGGCAGCAACTCTACCACTGCGCCACAATGCCACCCTAAGCATTGTTGAGATAATCGGCAAACCAAACATATGCAAACCAACCTTATTAAGGTCCTGATGTTTCGTTATTGACATGGCATTACAAAGTTTCAGAAAGTATTAAAAACGAACATGCAGCAGAATTTCAAGGCATGAATCTCCAGAACAAGGAACTTTGCACATGCCCAGGTATTTGCAGAAGACTTTGCAGTATTGAGCATCGCATGTAAAATGTCACCAAAATACCATGGTAATTTCCATCAAACTTTCACATTTCACATTTCACATGAATCTCTCCGCTCTTTTCAGATTTCAGAGGCAGCAGTGGTCTGATTACAAATACAACAACTTCTCACCTGGCTACTTGACGATATTTGTAAATGTGAAGCTTACAGAATTATTGTTTAGATATAGAAATCAAACTTGAAGTTTTATGCAGATACTTTTTTTTTTTTTTTTAAACGCCACATTCACAATTCACAATTTTATATACCCATTATAAGAAAACATCTGAAGAATTTAGACCAAAGTGAAACATATCAATATTGTAAATATCATGGTAAATAGGAAGCTCATGTTAAATCCTGTATCCAGCAACAATAATAATTATAACATATAACCAATTAATGGTTATACACATCCTGCTAGACATTTTCTTCATGGGGATTTGGATAATTTGCTACCATTTCAGTTCCATGTGTTCTGAGGTAACCGATGAAGCCAAAGTTAACATGGATTTAGAGCTTTTGCTGGGAATGTTAAAATACTCCTTGGAGCATAGGAGGATGAGGGGTGATCTTATAGAGGTGTATAAAACCATGATGGGAATAGATCGGCTAGGTGCACAGGGTCTCTTGCCCAGATTAGATGAATCGAGCACCAGAGGACATAGGTTTTAAGGTGAAAAGATTGAATAAGAATCTGATGGGTAACTTTTTCACACAAAGGTTGGTGGGTGTATGGAGCAAGCTGCCCGAGGAGGTGGTTGATGCAGAGACTATCACAATGTTTAAGAAACAGTTAGACCAGTACATGGAGAGGATAGATTTGGAGGGATATGGACCAAACGCGAGCAGGTAGGACTAATGTAGCTGGGGCATGTTGGCCGGTGTGGGCAGATTGGGCTGAAGGGCCTGTTTTCATGCTGTTTATAGTGCAAGAAGAAATCGCAGATGCTGCTTTAAACTAAAGATAGACACAAAAAGCCGGGATAACTCAGCAGGTCAGAGCATCTCTGGAGAAAAGGAATAGGTGATGTTTCAGGTCGAGATCCTTCTTCAGAGTAAAGACCCGAATCGTGACCTAGTATTCATTTTCTCCAGAGATGCTGCCTGACACGCAGAGCTACTCCAGCTTTTTGTGTTAATCTTTATTTTATAGTGACTGAAATGGAAATGTACTACACACTACTGACATTGCACAAGACATTGTAATTGCTATCTGAGTTCACAATGTTGATTTTCACAATAACATACATAATTACATACCATCCGGACATGGGTTCACCATCAGCTGTGGTTTATCTCAGCCTTTCCATGTGACACACATTGAAAGTCCTGCAAACCTTACAAATTCATGCTTTTGTCCTGCCTGAATAAAGTAAGTTAAAAATCATTAGCTCTCGGGGGATAGAGAGATTCAGTGATGTGACAAGACATTGCAGATATCTCCCACTCTAGCACCAGCCATGTACTATTTGTCCTACTTTAAAGTTAGTGTTGACAGCAGAAGGTGGCAGGTTTCAGTGGCTACGTCCTCATCAAATATCAGACATCCTGCACATTTCATCTTGCTAAGATGAACAGGGGAAAATTGCTCCTCAAGGCCCTTAGAGATCTTCCATTCCTCCTATCTCTTCCAGCATTGTGCCCTCTTCTCAATCTTCCTCTCATGCTACACTTTGAGGGGAATGCCTTGTAACACACCCGTGTCTATAAGCAACTCGTCTGCGCAGAAGCTTGAAGTAAAGTCGTTTAGCTTGTGGCACTCTATGATTTTCCCAGCCATAATGAACTCTAGAAAGCACCAACATTTGCAGAATCACAGAAATCATTAGAAACAGCCTTATAGGTTTTGATAAACTATTTATCAAATAGTGACAGGCATCTTAATGCTTAAAAAAGCACAAAGTGTTGGTGTAACTGAACAGGACAGGCAGCATCTTTGGAAACCATAGAAAGGTGACGGTTCGGGTTGGGACCCTTCTATAGACATTGTGGTAGTGGGGTGGGGTTGGGTAGCAGCTGGAAAAGAGGAAGGGCAGGACCAAATATTGCGAGTGATAGGTGGATACGCATGGGGGGGGGGGGGGGGGTTAATAGGAAGATGGTTGGACAAAAGCCAAACATGAAAAGACAAAAGGTGTGAGATAAGGATAGAACTGGTGAAAATAGTGGAGCCAGAGGAAGGAATGTAGGTGGAAGGAGAGGAGAAAGGGAAGAAATAGGTGTGAGTCCATGTGGGGCACGTGGGGAGGGGGAGGGAGGGGGGGGGGGGGGGGGGGGGGGGGGGGGGGGGGGGGGGGGGGGGGGGGGGGGGGGTGGGGTGGAAGGAAGGGTTGTATGTAGGTTAGTTATCTAAAATTGGAGAATTCAATATTCATACTGTTGTAAGCAGAATATGAGGATCAGTCCCTACTGGTTGCATGTGGCCTCACTTTGTCAATGGAGGACTGCCTGGGCAAGACATCATATGTCTTCATGCTAGCAAGACTTTAATTTAGTTTAGAGATATAACATTGGCCCATCGAGCTCAGGCTGACCATCGATCACTCATGTACTATTTCTTTGTTATCTCACTTTTGCACCCTACACACTAGGGGCAATTTACAGAAGCCAATTAACTTACAAACCTGTTCGTCTTTGGAATGTGGGAGGAAAATGGAGATCCCGGCGAAAACGCACACGGTCACAGGAAGAGGTACAAACTCCGCACAGACTGCACCTGTAGTTAGTCTCTAGTGCTGTGAGGCAGTAGTTCTACCGCTGCGCCACTGTGCTGCCCTGAGCTCCAAAATGGCTGCACTTACATCATCTACATTTAATTATCACTGCACATTGTAACGGGTATAGCTTGGACCCAATAGCAGCACAGAATCAGGCAGGTATAGTTGGTAACGAACTTTATTACGATACTGTAACACAGGAATGGGTACACCGTACTCACAGAGAGGCTCAGGATTGAGCGAGGGTTCCGAAGAGGGGCAGGCAGGAGACGTAGTCGGGGTAGCGGAAGGTCCGGTCACCAGGAGATCCAACACACGATGCAAACAAACCAGCGAGGGACAGACGAAAGGAGAGTCGAAGCCAGGCAGGAAGTCGGGAAATCGCTGGAGAGTCTTGCATGAATGCTGAGAACAATCTGGTCAGAGGCAACTGAGTGCAACAGGTGAGGAGAGTTGGGCTGATGAGAGGGGAGTGGCAGGCAGGCAGGTGAAGTGGATGAGAATGAGGAGAGGGCAGACTGTGACGCACATTGGCCTCCTGATATGCATGAATCAAGCTAGCTCTGGCATTGTGCATGTTAACACTATCACCACTATGCCATCCAGGCACTTGGGCTTCAGGTAAGCCACTGTGCACAAATTAATATATTGGAACCAATCAAATGAATATTATTTCACACAATGGAAGATTGGTCATATTTTGATAGGTAATACAACCACTAATGGATCAAAAATTGTCGATTTATATTCCCTTGAAGAATGTACACATTGTTTACATAGCTGCAACTGATATAATTAAATTATATACTTGAATTATATACTTGATTTATATTTAGCCTGAGATCTTATTAGACACAAAATGCTGGAGTAACTCTGAAGTATCTCTGGAGAAAAGGAAATGTGACGTTTCGGGTCGAGACCCTTCTTCAGCATGGGATTCAGTGTAGGCTGTATGCAATTACATAGTAGAATGAAAAGTTGTTCTATGTCCATTTAAACTTGTTTGAGGTGAAACAAGCAAAGACATGAAATGGAAAGACATCCTTTGTTCTATCTGTGACTTCTGATATTAAATAGAATTTCCTACTATTACCGAATAGTTATAGATCGATACTGTAAAACCAAAAATAAATCTATCTGTAATTAGCACCAAGTTGGCACTTTGATGGCAATACAGATGATTGCTTGTATAATGAAAAGTCAAGGATGAAGAATTCTTCCTGGTTGTGAATAAGGTAAATCAGTGGGATATGGCAGAGGTTATTATGTATCCTCATGGCAGATTCACCAGTGGTTTTCATACCCCAACAGCAATCAACATTATAACCTTTATAAACTGTAAGCATTGTAAAATATGCACCTATTGAACTACACTTACATAAACAAACCAATGCCTTCATTGTATGACTATCCCTTACATTGATGTCTTCAGGATATTTATTTGCATTTTATTATATACCCTTAATAAAATTGAGGATAATTTTTGCAATTTGTTTTATTGTGAATCATCAGATGATATAACCACAGGGACAATGATAGACACAAAATTCTGGAGTAACTCAGCGGGACAGGCAGCATCTCTGGATAGGAGGAATGGGTGACATTTTGGGATTAGACCCTTCTTCAGAGAGCCAGAGGAGAGGGAGGCACAGAGATATGGAAGGGTAAGGTGTGAAAACGAGACATCAAAGGGGAAGATGTTCAAGGAAAATGTAGAATAGATCATTGTTAGCTTGGGGAAGGTGACAACGAAGCATACATTGATAAAATGTAATCAAGAGGACAGCCAGACTGTTCAGAAAACTAGGATGAGGGAATACGATTTATTTATTGATATTTGAGTGATATATTACTTTCTATAGAAGACATTTGAAGTGCTTTAATTTTATAAAAGCGGCAGATGAAAATTACTCTTTACACTGGATAAGTTGTAACAACGATATTAATGTTTGAAGGATCAGTGTGATATTTTACTTCAGTTGGACTTTAATTCACAGGGTGTATCACTTGACACTTCCTTTTCTAGATCTCTCGGTCTCGAAACAGGAGATAGGCTAGCTAATAACACCCATTATTACATGTCCACCGACTACCACATCTATCTCAACTCCTCTGTGTCACACCCTGCCTCCAGCAAGGACTCTGTTCCACTCTCCAAGTTCATCCATCCAGTATTTGCTTCAACAACAAGACTCTGTACAAGTGCCTCTGAAGCGTCTTTCTTGATCCTGAACTGTGGCTTCCCCTCTATCTTTGTTAACAAAGCCCTTGACTACCTTTCATCCGTTTCTTATCCATCTGCTTTCACTCCCTCTCCTCCAGGACACAGATAAGGTTAGAGTTCCGCTGGACTCACCTTCCATCATTTTCCATCATTTTTTTCCAAGAAATCTCACCACTTTTCCTCTTCACTCCCTTCAGTATTTTGCAGCGACCGTTTGTAACTTCCCTGTCCACTCTTCCATTCCCATGAACCACACGACTTTAGACTTTGGCCCGCCGAGTCCGCGCCGACCTGCGATCACCCTGTACACCAGCACTATCCTGCACACTAGGGACAATTGACAATTTACAGCAGCCAATTAACCTACAAACCTGCACGTCTTTGGAGTGTGGGAGGAAACCGGAGAACACAGCGAAAATCACAGGGCGAATGTACAAACTTGGTACAGACAAGTACCCATAGTCAGGATCAGAATCAGAATCAGAATCACACTTTATTCGCCAAGTATGTTTTGCAACATATAAGAAATTTCATTGGCCAGGTCAGTCATACAATTAAAAGTAACAGATCACTTTAAAAACACAATTTAACATGAACATCCACCTCAGTGACTCCTACACATTCCTCACTGTGATGGAAGGCGAAACAAAGTTCAATTCCTTCCCCTTAGTTCTTCCTCGGTCGTTGGCATCGAGCCCCCATTGACGGGATGATCTTAACTCCCGTAGCCGGTGGCGTTCCGGCCCTCCGTGTCGAGGCGATCAGCTCCTGCATCGGGGGGGGATGTCAGCACCCCCGCGCTGGGCGATCGAACCTCGCTTCGGGGCTGGTGAACCTTCCGCGACGTTGGAGCTCCCGACTCAGCCCCACCCGAGACTGCGAGCCCTTGATGTTCATTCCATGGTGGGAGCGATCCCATGCAAGGGATCAAACCGGGGTCTCTGGCGCTGTAAGGCAGTAGCTTATGGCTGCCCAATCAGCACGTCTTCCTGCTCTGAATTTTGCAACACCTACATTATTTTATCAAAGTTCTTATTCTCTGACTGTTCCTGTTGACTCATTGACCAGATGGCCTTGTTTACAGCTGATCTCCATGGTCACCCTGTTTTGGAAATTGACAAGCTGAAAAGAATGGTGTAAAGAAAACAGTTTCAGGGGAAAAACAATGTCCATGCAACCTCCCTGCAGTAATCGGGCAATAACGTCTCTTATGGACATGGTCTGTAGTTTTACCGCTCGTAAAATTAACATAGATAATTTTAGTAATGTTCTGCTGATTTTACTTATTCATTATCAAGGATTTTATATCTGACCTCCCCATTTCCCTCTATATTTTGGGGGCACAAAATAACTTCCTGTCTGAATTGCTTTAAATAGACTGAGACTGGGAATTGCTGAGACTGGATTGGAGCAATGATAAAGGTATGCTAAATAAAGCAAATAAACATTGGAAGCTTGAAATATAAACACAAAATGCTGGAAATACTCAACTGGCCATTTGTGGAGCAAGAAACAGAATTAAATGCCATCAAGCTATAAAAAAAAATTCTCACCCTCTCCCTCTCCCTCTCCCTCTCCCTCTTCCTCTTCCTCTTCCTCTCCCCCCCCCCCCCCTGACCTGACGAGTGGTTCCAGCATTTTCTGTTTAATAGAGTCTCAGAAATATGCTCCTCAGCCCAACTCGTCCATGCTAACCAAGGTGTAATGTCTTGTGTAAAACCCGTTTCTGGCTAGCACAATAAAGAGACGTCAACTGTCTTTTCGATGGTGGTTGGGGCAACTATTTCACGTGCCCGGCTGATGCTTCGGCGATCGTACACATGTCAGTGCATTTTTTCAGCATTAAGTCATCGCATTCGAGTAGTTTCTCCCGGAGCGGCTGGCTGATGATGCCGCAGACTATTCTATCTTGCAGCAACGAGTCATGCACGCTGCCAAATTATCAATCGTTTGTTAAAGACTTCACTGCAGTCAGGTAGTTGGAGAAGGTCTCTCCTCGCCACTGATTATGTGTATTGAAGATGTATTTTCTGACAGTTAAGTTTTTTTTGGTTCACAGTATGTCTAACTTCTCCTTCAGCGTTTGTATTTTGTCACGTTCCTCCGAGGCGAACTAAAAGGTTCATTAATCTGCTGAGTGTCCGGCCCCTAGCCACGTGGAGGAATGTTGCACTCCGAATCTTTTCTGGATTACTCGTCACCTCTGTCGCCATCTTGTACAGCTGGAACACCTTTATCTAGACCTTATAGTTCTTGGCTACGTTGTCTTGCATGGAGAGTGGTCCCGGTGGCTTGAGTCCAGTCATTTTTTACTTCTGACACCATGTAAAGTCTTGCGTAAAACCCGGTTGTGACTAACACAATAAAGAGACATCCGACACCGGTGAGATATGCGAGTCTGGCCTCTAGAGGGCGCTCGCATTTACATGTTGATGACGAATACAAACGTACTGAGCTAGTCCCATTTATCTGTATTTGACCCTTTCCTATCCCATGAGCCTGTCCAAATGTCTTTTAAACATTGTAATTATACCCACGTCCACCAACTCCTTTGGCAGCTGATTCCACATGCCCATCACCCTCTGTGTTTTATGAAGATTTTGGAGGGTTTGGCTCCACCAAGTTAGTACATTTACTAAAATAAGTTACCTAAAATGCTGTTTTGTGCCTCTATTTTGGAATCAATTTGGGGAACCCTTTGCAAAGGGTGAAAGGAGCATTGGTTAATTGCAAGACAACATTTCTGTATGCATTTTGGGGGCTTTTGACTTTACGGCTTTCCCCCTTCCCCGTTATATTTATGATTATAAATATCTCTTCCAACAAGGAAAATAAATCTTCTCATCTTCCTCACGGGGAAGCCAAAGCAGCTTTATTCAAGGGTTATCCAGCAGGCAGCAAGCTGTCAGAAGAAAACATTGACTGCTTTAAAAAATTTGGAGCCAAGGAAAAACTGGTAAATACTTAATGTAGGTCAGATAAACATTGCAACTTAACCTCGTGATTTAGTGGAAGATGTAAAGGAACTCTTGCACAAGAAGTCATTTTAGACTGTGGTGCTCAGAGAAAAGAATAATTCCATTGCAATTACTGAGTGAACGGGCAGAGGCCCAGCGTGAAGCATTACACTGGAAACCAGTGCAGTTCTCTGCATGTCATGTAGAAACTTCAAATGCTTTTTCATTTGAATTGACTGCAGTCAACATTACCAGATCAGTCCGTCCCCTCAAGCATCCTGCAAGTGTTATTCCCTGCTATTTTCATCAAAGCATCCATCGTGAATTAAAACAGAAATTACTGGCTGATGTTAGGAGCTTTCCTAATTTAACTGTTAATTATGCAACAATAATAACAGGAGTAGGCCATTCGGCCCTTCGAGCCAGCACCGCCATTCACTGTGATCATGGCTGACCAGCACATTCAGTACCCCGTTCCTGCCTTCTCACCATATCCCCTGACTCTGCTATCTTTAAGAGCTCTATCTAACTCTCTCTTGAAAGCATCCAGAGAATTGGCCTCCACTGCCTTCTGAGGCAGAGAATTCCACAGATTCACAACTCGCTGGGTAAAAATGTTTTTCCTCATCTCTGTTCTAAATGGGCTACTCCTTATTCTTAAACATTACCCTTCAACATACATAAAATTAAGATGGATCCCATTCATTGCATGCAATTAAAATTGTTGCTTAGAAGTTATGGTAAGCCAAAGGAAGAGCGAGGCTTGTACCTAGACCTGATTGAAAGGTTATGGTCTTGTTTAGCATTTTGAGCGTGAATTGGCCCTCTGGAGGAGCAAGGTAACAGTCTGCTCACCTGCCCTTGTTTATGGCCTTGCTGTTTGCCATATTCAAATATGCTCTTGCTTTTTGAATTTACTTGCTAACTAACAAATGTTGCATAATTATATTACTGATTTTAAAGGTACATTTTGCATTTTATGTATCATGAGCCCATCTATTCTTGTGCAGATTAACCCATAGCTTACCATCCTTGTTTACTCTCATGCAGAGTGAGTCATTCCATAAATATGTTTCTGCTTAATAGGCAGTCTCTTGGGATCATGTGTAGGAAGCAACTGCAGGTGCTGGTTTACACCTAAGATAGATGCAAAATGTTGGAGTAACTCAGCGGGTCAGGCAGCATCTCCAGAGAAAAGGAATAGGCAACATTTCGAGTCAAAACACATCTTCAGACTCGAATGGTGGTGCTACTGACACAAGGGGTCTGAAGAAGGGTCTCGACTAGAAACGTCACATATTCTTTTTCTCCAGAGATGCTGCCTGGCCCACTGAGTTACTCCAACATTTTGTGTCTATCCTTGGGATCATGAATGGCTTACACCCTCTTCTACTAATGAGGCCAATATGGAAATTACACAAAGTGCCAGACGTGTGGCACTTTGTGCAAACAGGATGGGAGGCTAGGTGGGCTATTTGAGTGGTGGTCTACTGACATCTAGACTCAAGAGTTTCAATGCCATTCTGAAAGCTCCTACAGCAGTCATGAACCAGAAATTCTCAAGTGTCAGTACATTTTTTCAAGGAGCTTTGAGCACCTCCTTGAAACCTTCCCTCTGCCCATCGAATAGTCTCTTCCCATGACAGCGCTTGAATTTCCACTTCCAGGTCCAGGGTCAGACATTTGTATAAAGCTGGAACCCTTGAAACTGCTGATGCTGGCTTAAAAAATAGACACAAAGAGCTGCAGTAATTCAGCATATCAGGAACGTCTCCGGAGAACATGGATAGGTGACATTTCCAAACAGGACCCTTCTACAGACCGATTGGAATAGTGGGGGAGAAAGCTGGAAGAGAGGTGAGTGCAAGACAAAGTCTGGCAAATGATAGATGGATACAGGTGAGTGGGGTTTCCAAACAGTAGGCGGTTAGACAAAGACCAGAGGTGAAAAGCCATGAGGATAAAAAGACATCTGAACAAAGAGGCCTTCTCACCATATCCACTGGAGTGTAACTAGGGCCTCAGTATTGGGGATGTGGACTCGGAGAGTCTAAACTACTTTCCAGTAGTTTTTGTGGAGAGAGCATTGGTATTTTCCCAGTGTCCACGGTGGCTGAGGTACAGTTGCTGCTTAACCCTCATTGTCAGAGGGCATGGAGGTACAACGGCCGTGAATTAGCAGTGGCCTTTTTTTCTTGCAGATATTGAAGGTAAGGTTTGTCCACTCACATGTTTCCATGAAGGCACTGACATTGGCTGTGGAGCATGTACAAACTCAAGATCATCGGCATACAGCTGCTCAGCTGCTGGGCTTTGCGTAACATTTAGTGTGCAATGGTATAGGTCAAATAACTTCCCTTTCATTCGGAATGATATCCTTGACTTTGCCTTCCATCACAGTGAGGAGGAGATTCACTGTGATGGATGTTTGTGTAAATTGAATTGTTTGTAGGTTTTGTAGGAATTGTCTTTGTTTGTATGGCTGTGGAAACGGAGTTTCGTTTGAGCCTCACTGAGGAATAAAATATTGTATATTGTATATTGAACTAATTGTCTAGAATTCTGCAATAAATGCCATTAACTTCAGCAACATGATCTTTTTTGAATTATCTCCTAAGATAGACACAAAATGCTGGAGTAACTCAGCGGGACAGGAATGGGTGACATTTCACGTCGAGACCCTTCTTCAGCATCATCTGTCCCTTCTTACACACTTGAACCACCTCTTACACTGTCTTCTCAGCATGGGCCTCATTTACTTGTTTCAAGAGCTTCATTTCGTTAACATTTTCCTGGTAGATAGCATATACTTGTTCAATCCCAGACCATCTGTCTGTTTGAAACTACACTGCATTTTTTTGTTAGTGCTTTGACTTTCATGTTCTGCGGATTGCAAACGTAACCATGCTGTGGTACATTCTTTGCCGTTAGCATGATTTCTGATTTGACTGACTGTCATATTTCTGTTTTTAACCTTACGCCCCTATATTTCAGAGTTAATACACTTTGTTATGCTTTACATTCCTAACAATGATAACAGTCTGTGCAAGTGTACAATTACAACAACGATATACCAAAGGAACAGCAGGGACATGTTGAAATAGATATTTAAAACACTTTACCATTTGTTTTCATTTAAGCTTTCTCTTCTCCAAAAATATACCACATGGTACTTTTCTGCTTTAAAATGGCCATATTTCCACATGTTCTCTTAACCTTTGTATGTCCTCATGAAATCTATCACCGCTATGCTTTGTATCATCTCCAAAATGCATACTATTGCTTGCATTAGACAATTGTGACAGATCACTCTGAATCTGCAACCACAGCTGCCTGGAGCAGCAGAGTCATGGGGCCTCCATTATCTGCAGGCGTCCTGTCCAAATCTTGCAAATAGTTCCTTTAACATCACCAGGTCTAAATCTTGCAATCTCTACACAATAATACCATTCATTCACCCACAAAATAAACGTTAAGAGTTCAAAATAGTGGCTTTCTCCAGGAAAACAAATTGTAGGCAACGAATATTGGCCGAGGCAGCATTGATAACATTACTCAAACTATTTACTTTTGAATTGTTCTCCTCACTATTTTCTTTCTGGTTAGAAGGTATGTGTCCCCTGTACATTTTGAAATTGTTCCTCTTACGCCCAAACCCAGGCCATGAACATATCACATATGTAGACAAAAATGCTGGAGAAACTCAGCGGGTGTGGCAGTATCTATGGAGCGATGGAAATAGACAACATTTCGGGCTGAAAGCCATATGTAGTGGCCCCAACACTGATTCCCCAGTTGCAGCCATCCACACACTGGAATCAAGAATTTATCAGATTAAATTTCAGGATAGTTTTTTAGCTTAGTTTTGTTTAAAGAAACAGGCCATTCGACCCACAAAGGCTGCACCCACCAGCGATCCCCGCACATTAACACTATCCTACGCACACTAGAGACAATTTTACATTTATCCCAAGCCAATTAACCTGCCAACCTGTACTTCTTTGGAGTGTGGGAGGAAGCCGAAGATCTCGCCGAAACTCACGCAGGTCACAGGGAGAACGTACAAACTCCGTACAGAATCGAACTCTGGTCTCTAGCGCTGTAAGGCAGCAACTTTACCGCTGCACCACCATGTCATGCCGATGGGACATAAGCATTAATTCGGTTGTAGAGGCCGACGTGACTTTGCTGTCAAATTAAATTTGAAGTAAATTTTACAAGCATATGTATCAGACAATCAAACAGTTCCACACAAAAAAGATTGACACGGTCAAGACTTATATCTGCAAAAACAGTGTGTCTTCATCATTGCCTTCTTAAATTCTGTGATATATTTTGTCTCGAGTATAACATTTTTCTTAGAATGTTTGAAGCAACTACTTAGATCTTAACACCAAACCAAATGCTGACTATACTGGTTGAAGTACAGAAGATTGCAATTTCTCAGCTGAACATCTTAATATCCTTTGATGTTAGACTTTTGATCAAGACCAAAGGATGGTCAAATTGTGGAGTCTCATGATAATAGTGTGAATTGTCTGAACATTTCAACAACATGTGGAAATATAAAGACCGTTCTATCTGCTAATTTTACATTTACTTATGTAACTCATTTGATCTTATGCACCAGATCAAGGGCCTTCTGAACTGCTATATCTCATCTATCAGTTGAGCTGATATTTCATTCCCCGATTACAATTAATTCACTTTTTCGTGTTATTTGCTTAAACTATTCAAAGTGGTGGCAAAAGCAAAATCCTGGTGACCCAGTAATTGATTTAATCTCCGATTGTAATTTTTTAACGTGGCTTCCATACCATTCGCTGCAGTCTCTCCAAGGTCAATATATGCTTCCTAACATACAGAATCACTAGATTCTTGGTCTACCCTACCTAACAAGGGCTTTGTATTTCTGTAGTACAACTTCCACCAGCTTGTACTGCTGTCTCCTTGATGTATAGGTCAGAATCCATTGACCTTTTCATTATTTTCTGTACATTTGACAGGTTTCTCCGAGTCTCTCTGGGTTTTGTGTTTCTATTTTTGGACCACTTTGAAACTATACTATTCTAAATTGGATGGGCTTGTATTTTCCACTTTGAAATCATCTTTGCCTTTCCTTATTTAATATTAATTTCTATGGGATTGCCAAGATGCTTTTCCACTAATATAAATACTAATACATAGAAAATAGGTGCAGGAGGAGGCCATTTGGCCCTTCAAGCCTGCACTACATGATACAAAATAACATTTCTTCATGTTACCCATTTCCTTATTTGCCATAAGGGCCTGTCCCACTGCGGCGACCTGTCAGCGACTGTCTTCGACCTTCAAGCTCGAGGGCACTCGCCTGAAAAACCTCGAGCTGGATCGACCGTCAGCGATGAAACCGCGAGCTAGATCGACCGACCACACACACACACACACACAAACACGTTGCAAAGGCGGGGACCAGGGAAAGCGGGGGAGCGCTGTCTGAAATTCACACCCGCCATGAACAGAAAGGGAAAAGACTCCAGTGTACAGTAAGTCCTTTAGAGAGCGCAGGGGGGTGGGGGAGGGGAGAGAGGAGTGGAGACACTTTTAAGTATCCAGCCACCTTTAAATAAAGTTTATCGTGCATTTTACTTACCGGTCGGTTTTCCTTGGTCCCGAAAACTCCAATGAGCCAATTAAAATACCACCACTACCAGTCCATAAAAGTTCTCGCCCCCTATTCTTTTTCATTCTTTCCCCCTATCTTGCACACCTCAGTTATCTAGATCTATTGGTTCTCACCTGGTTCCATTAGTCCACCATCTCCCCCTTAACTGGTTCCACCTAATACCTTCAAGGCTCCATCTCTACCTTTCCAATTCCCCTTCCCCCAGCCCATCTCCATCTGTCCATGATCCCCCACCTCACCTGATTCCACCCACCAGCTCCTCTTGCACCTCTTTATACTGACTATATTCACACTCTCAGTCCTGCTGCTGGGTCTCAACCCGAAAAGTTGACCAGCAAATTGTCTTCATTGGTGCTGCTTAACCTGCCGAGTTCCTCCAGCAGTTTGTTGTTTGCCCCAGATTCCAACATCAGCAATCTCTTGTGCCTCTGATTCTTGGTTCCCCCTTAACCCGGAAGACTAATCCTTCATCTTTATTATTTTTGCTTTTCTGTAGATATTATACTCATATTTTGAATCCATTCCTGGCAATCCATTATTTATCCACATAATGTGTATTATTGAGCATATATTATCTATATATCTATTACTCAGGCTTGGCTACATGTCATGCCTTCCAAGCCAAATTTATATCAGCAACATACTCAGTGTACTTCCACTCTACTCATCTACATTAAGAACAGTTATCGGGCCACAAACATTATTCCAACATCTTGCTTTGACATTTAACCTGCATTTTCCTTTTCTTTAGTGTGTAGGAAGGAACTGCAGATGCTGGTCTACACTGAAGATAGACAGCAGGACTGGAGGAGAGAGATAGATCTAGATAGATGGACAGATAGATACATTCTATACCTATATCTTAAGGGTTATGACCCGAAACATCACCCATTCTTTCCCTCCAGAGATGTTGCCTATCCCGCTGAGTTGCTCCAGCATTTTGTGTCTATCTTCGATTTAAACCAGCATATGCAGTTCCTTCCTACATTAGATACAGTAGATAGATGGATAAATAAACTGGAGTAACTCAGCGGGACAGGCACCATCTCCATTCCTTCTCTCCAGAGATCCTGCCTGTCCCGCTGAGTTACTGCAACGTTTTGTGTCTATCTTCCTTTTATTTGTTGTTTGGCTCACCTACATTCCATTTTGCAGATATCCCTTCACCCTTGCTGCCTGTTGCAGCTTTACATTCAATGGTTCCTTTATTATCAGTGTACCAAGTACAGCAAGAGTCTTTATTTGTCTACGGATCAGTAAGACTATTGCCATACCTTTTGCTTCCTTTAGATCTATATATTATTCTACCTTTTCCCACCCAAGCCTCATGACCATTTACTGCTGTAAAAATCCTTGAAAGTGCCTTATTAATCCTTATTGCTTAAATGCTGATCCCAGCCTGATCAACAATCAATATCAATATTAGTTCCTACCTGTCCCTGTATCACAATCTCACAAAATAGTTCACATCTTTCCCAGGGCACTTTTTACAAATCCATCCCCATGTTAAGTTGAAGTTCTGTTTAAAAAAATAATAATTAAGCTCTTGGCCCTTTCAATGTCCGGGTTAGGGTTGTGGAGTCAATATCCGAAACACCGACTCCGACCCCAACCCCTATGTATAATAATAATTCTAAATCTGTTATGATGACATTACACAAGATGGCTTTTCATAAGAACCACATGAATCATCAGGCTACCTTTTAAACCAATGCCCTTAAAGTTTTGAGTCTCATGGTTGTAGCTATGCTATTGTGGCTTTTATATTTTTTATTCTTGAAAAAAAATCATAATTCATTATGCTAAAAAAAAAGAAATTACATATAGGATCTATGACATTAAAATTCCAGTGAATTAAATAAAAATTATAAAAGCATTACTCCAAAATTTATTAAACTAAGGCAGGGGCCTCCAAACTTTTCAGCATGAGGGCCACATTATATATTTGGCAGTTTTGCGGGCTGTAGGAAAAAATAAAGAAATGTCACACATACACACCCACGCACTGACACACCCACACACTGACACACCCACAGACTGACACACACAGAGACACGAACACACTGATAGCCACACACACACTGACACATACACATACTGACCCACACACAGAAGCTCACACACTGACAGACACACACACACTGACATTTTTTACCCGAGTTGAGAAAAAAGCTTGTGTGGGGGAAAAAAAAGTATTAAACAATTTATATTGTTTTGATTTAATTGAATTTGGTTTAAAATTAACGGCTGGGTGTGTTGCATTTTTTAGGCTTTTTATCTCATTGGGTTTGAATGTGCATAGACAGAGTATCTCTGTTGAGAATTGGGTCAGTTTGAGTGTGCAAGTTGGTAAAAGTATCCACAAAAGGTAAGTTTGTACTTTCCATGCAGGAGTGAAGGTGGTTTTATGCTGGCAGCAAGGTCTGGGACTTTTGCCAAATATATTAAGATAACCACACAGGAGGTAAGTAATAGGAAGTATACAAAGGATTAATGGCCTTAAATTTATTATGCTGTAGTTCGAGACATTTTTCTTAACTATTTTTTATTGAACCTAAACACATTACTACAATTCATGTGTTCTGCTGACTGGATTTTCGTTTGTCAATAATGATTGAAGAACTTTTAGTGCCGTTGCAATATTTATTTACTTCAAAGATCCAGAGATGGGAAGTATGATCAAAACAATTTGAGTATCGTTTAATATGTTAACACACTGACCACAGAGTATAGAACATAGAACAGTACAGTCAGGCAGCATCTCTGGTGAAAAATAGATGACGTTTGTGAGTCTGAAGAAGGGTCTCGACCCAAATCACCAATTCCTTTTCTAGAGATGCTACCTGACCCGCTGAGTTACTCTAGCATTTTGTGTCTATCTTTGGTGAAAACCAGCATCTGCAGTTCCTTTACACGTAGAACAGTACAGAACAGGAACAGACCTTTTGTATCGAAGGTACACAAAATTGCTGGGGAAACTCAGCGGGTGCAGCAGCATCTATGGAGCGAAGGAAATAGGCGACGTTTCGGGCCGAAACCCGTCTGAAGAAGGGTTTCGGCCCGAAACGTCGCCTATTTCCTTCGCTCCATAGATGCTGCTGCACCCGCTGAGTTTCCCCAGCAATTTTGTGTACCCCAGACCTTTTGTATCATTTGGCACAGACATTGTGGGCCAAATTAAACTAATTTCCTCTGCCTTCACGTGATCCATATCTCTCCATTCTCTGCGTATCCGTGGCTGTCTAAAAGCTTCTTAAATGCCACTGTTGTATCTGCATCCACCACCACCACCCCTGGCAGCCACCCCTGTGTAAAAAAAAAACTGGCCCTGTACATCTCCTTTAACCTTGGCACTCTCACCTTAAAGCTATGCCCCCGAGTCTTTGACATTTCTACATTGAGAAAAAAAGGTTCTTAGTCTACCCTATCCATGCCTCTCATAATTTTCTATACTCCTATCAGGTCTCCCCTCAAACTCAACGATCTAGAGAAAAAAATCTAAGTTTGTCCAACTTCTCCTTGCAGCTTTTTTGAGATACAGCATGGAAACAGGCCCTTCTGCTCACAGATGACCATCAATCACACGTCCAAACGAGTTCTACGCTATCCCACTTTGAGATCTGCTCTCTACACACTAGGGGCAATTTGCAAAGTCCAATTAACCTACAAACCCGCACTTATTTGGTATGTGGGAGGAAACACACACGGTCATATGAAGAATGCACAAACTCCTCAGATAGTGCCCTAAAGTCAGGATCAGACCCGGCTCTTTGGAGCTGAGGCAGCGGCACTACCGGTTGTGCTACTGCCTCACTTACAAAATTCTTAAGGGGTTGGACAGGCTAGATGCAGGAAGATTGCTCCCGATGTTGGGGAAGTCCAGGACAAGGGGTCACAGCTTAAGGATAAGGGGGAAATCCTTTAAAACCGAGATGAGAAGAACTTTTTTCACACAGAGTGGCGAATCTCTGGAACTCCCTGCCACAGAGGGTAGTCGAGGCCAGTTCATTGGCTATATTTAAGAGGGAGTTAGATGTGGCCCTTGTGGCTAAGGGGATCAGAGGGTATGGAGAGAAGGCAGGTACGGGATACTGAGTTGGATGATCAGCCATGATCATATTGAATGGCGGTGCAGGCTCGAAGGGCCGAGTGGCCTACTCCTGCACCTAATTTCTATGTTTCTATGTGCCACGGGTAGTTAATACCCTCTAGTCCATGAATCAATCTGGTAAACGTCTTCTGCATTGCTTCCACATCCTTCCTGTAATGGGGTGGCGAGAACTGCACACAATACTCCAAATGTAATCTAACCAAATTATTATGTCTACAAAATGACTTCCTGACTCGTGCACACAATGGCCTGACTGATGATGACACACAAACACATGATATGTCTTCTTTAC
Source organism: Amblyraja radiata (assembly GCF_010909765.2). NCBI lineage: Eukaryota > Metazoa > Chordata > Chondrichthyes > Rajiformes > Rajidae > Amblyraja > Amblyraja radiata. The sequence continues at coordinate 14,599,145 of NC_045970.1, forward strand.
CACTATTTGTACTTGTGTTGCCACTTGCAGGGAGCTATGGATTTTGACCTCAATATCCCTCTGTACATCAACACTGTGAATGTTCTTGCTATTAACTGTATAATTTCTCCTTATATTTGATTTCCTAAAGTGCATTACTTCACACTTGCTCGGATTAAAGTCTATCTGCCATCTCTGGACCTAATCTATATCCCGGTGTATCCTATGACAGCCTTCATAACCGTCTGCAACCATTAAATTTGGTGTAGTCGGCAAATGTTAATAACTAACCCATCTACATCCAAGTAATTTACATCCATATCAGAATCAGATGTCCCAGCACTGGTCCCCGAGGAGCACCACCTCTCAATAAGCTGATATACTTCCCATCCGATACCTGGGATTTATCCACTTTAATGCTCATCAAGAGATCCAATATCACCTCCTTCATGAGAATGTAGAAAATACCTCAAAAGAACCATTAAAGATTACACATAAATGAAGTACAATAGAAAAGATGGATAGAACAGTTGGATACGCCTGAATGCTTATTTTTTCCTAATAAACGATGACACACAAGGTGCACAAACAAATCACAGATCTAAATTGAATTTTCTTGGCCTCCACATCCTGAAACTGATACACTACAGTGCCCTCCATAATATTTTGGACAAAGACCCATCATTTATTTATTTGCCTCTGTACTCCACAATGTGAGATTTGTAATAGAAAAAAAATCACATGTGGTTAAAGTGCACATCGTCAGATTTTAATAAAAGACATTTTTATACATTTTGGTTTCACCATATAGAAACTACAGCAGTGTTTATACATAGCACCCCCCCCCCCCCCCCCCCCCATTTTCAGGGCACCATAATGTTTGGGAAACAGCAATGTCATGTAAATGAAAGTAGTCATGTTTAGTATTTTGTTGCATACCCTTTGCATGCAATGATTGCTTGAAGTCTGCGATTCATAGACATCACCTGTTGTTGGGTGTCTTCTCTGGTGATGCTCTGCCAGGCCTGTATTACAGCCATCTTTAGCTTATGCTTGTTTTGGGGGTTAGTGCTCTTCAGTTTTCTCTTCAGCATATAAAAGGCATGCTCAATTGGGTTCAGATCGGGTGATTGACTTGGCCACTCAAGAATTGAACATTTTTTAGCTTTGAAAAACTCCTTTGTTGCTTTACCAGTATGTTTGGGATCATTGTCATGCTGTAGAATGAAGCACCGGCTAATGAGTTTCGAGACAATTTGTTTGAACTTGAGCAGAGAGGATGTGGCCATACACTTCAGAATTCATTATGTTACTACCATCAGCAGTTGTATCATCAATGAAGATAAGTGAGTCAGTACCTTCAGCAGCCATACATGCCCAGGTCATAACACCCCCACCACCGTCTTTCACAGATGAAGTGGTATGCTTTGGATCTTGGGCAATTCCTTCTCTCCTCTATAATTTTCTCTTGCCATCACTCTGATATGTTAATCTTCGTCTCATCTGCCCACAAGACCTTTTTCCAGAACTGTGGTTGCTCTTTTAAGTACTTCTTGGCAAACTGGAACCTGGCCATCCTATTGTTGCGGCTAACCAGTGGTTTGCATCTTGCAGTGTAGTCTCTGTATTTCTGTTCATGAAGTCTTCTGCGGAAAGTGGTCATTGACAAATCCACACCCGACTCCTGAAGAGTGTTTCTGATCTGTCAGACAGATGCTTGGGGATTTTTCTTTATTAGAGAGAATTCTTCTGTCATCAGCTGTGGAGATCTGCCTTGGCTTGCCAGTCCATTTGCGATTAGTAAGCTCACCAGTGCTCTCTTTCCTCTTAATGATATTCCAAACAGTTGATTTTGGTAAGCCTAGGCTTTGGCTGATGTCTCTAACAGTTGTAGTGATATTTCTCAGTCTCATAATGGCTTCTTTAACTTTCATTGGCACAACTTTGGTCCTCATGTTGATAAACAGCAATAAAAGTTTCCAAAGGTGATGGAAAGACTGGAGGAAAGACGAGGTGCTGAGAGCTCTCTTGAACCTGCATTAAGGAGGCAATTAAACACACCTGAGCAATTACAAACACCTGTGATGCCATGTGTCCAAAACATTATGGTGCCCTGAAATGGGGGGGGGACTATGTATGAACACAGCTATAATTTCTACATGGTGAAACCAAAATGCAAAAAGTGACCTTTAATAAAATCTGACAATGCACACTTCAACCACATGTGATTTTTCTCTATTACAAATCTTAAATTGTGGAGTACAGAGGCAAATAAATAAAGGGTCTTTGTCCCAAACATTACGGAGGACACTGTACATATGAACAAATAGACCAGATTAAAGGGTTTATTTGACAAGTAATGAAATTTAAATTAAATCATGTGAATTGATGGTAATTAACATGAGAGATTTAATCTAGCAACCTGAAAAGAAAGCCAAAGTCAATACAATATTCAAGAAGAAAAGTGATTTTGCATCTCGTTTCCCATATTTTTAATTCCACTTTGAATCTACACACTAATTACTTCCACAAAATGTTGTGGTCCACAGTTTTATAAAGTATCCATTTACTTAGAACTTCATCATTTACAACTTAAAATCTAAAACAGATTTTACACAAATTGTATTAAATAATTGTGCATATATTAAAAAGAGAAATAAAAAGGCACATGCAATATACTTTTTTTGTTAAAAAAGCACACTTGAAATTGTTTTGGCACCAGGTTAAACCTAATGCTTAAATGTGCTAAAACAAAGCACAATTTAAATTGAGTATATCATTACAGCTCATTTACATCTGCAATACATTGTTCCTATTTATATTTTCAAAGCACTTTCACATTGTTAGAACACATTGGAAGCTGCAAGGACATATTATAAACTTTAATTTGTAGACGGTAAGATCATTACAACATTGATTTATACAGCTTTCTGTGCACTTCATATAAAATATGACAGGAACCGTTGAAATTATTATTGCTCTCAATAACATTGTAATTTATCATAATCACCCTTCCACTTTCATGCATAACCACTAATGCCAAAAGTCTTTGCAAGAAAATTACTTTGGACCATTAAATGTTCCACACCTTGAAAAACATTTCAACAGAAATTAAAGTTTTAAAATACTTGACCAAAGTTGATTTTTAATATATCCCAAGCAACTATCATCAATAAAACTATCACTGTGTGAGCAGCTTCTTTGGGGTCTTGGAAAATTAAAAAAAAGGCTCACATTTATAATGGTACCTTTCAGAATTTTACGACAATTTACTCCTTCATTTTGAAGTACAACAACTTTTTATAGGAAATGTGACAACCGGTTTGCACAAAGGAAGCTATTGCAAGCAGCAGTGATGTGACCAGATACTGTTTTATGGATGCTAAAACCTAGGACAAAGGTAATCAATTAGGTCTTCGAAAGTGCAGTGGACTTTTTGCAACTCAGCAATTACAATGGAATGCAAGTCTACATATTTGTGCAGGTGTTTCTAAAGTGAAACTTAAACCAACCATCTATGATTCGAAGCCCAGAGTGATATCCACTGAGTCACGGCTAGCACTTACTGGGGGAGAAAGTGGTAAAGGGTTTGAAAAGACATTTTAAGTATACCGACTGTGTGAGCACAACCTTACATACAGGAGATTTATGAAAATGCATGATGCATGAAAATTCACAACTATGCCAATGCAAGTTATGCAAACTTTATTTATCTCAGGTTTTGATATGAAGGGAGAACTGAAGGCAATAAACATTTGATGATTTCTGTTACCAAAATATGCTTTAAAATTGTGTGTATTTGTACGCACGCGAAAGAGAATACAGAACACACAGAATCTAGAAGTAGAAAGCATGGCAGACAGAATAAATATAGTTATATTGTGAATGTGATAACTTTTGTTTAACATTGTGGATGCAAAAGAGTAGTTAGCATTCTCTGAAAAACTGAAAGGGATAAATATACATGTCATTATTCGCACAATGCAATGAAAAATCTGAAATTTAGATACACGATGAGGTATAGAATTACTGCCAATTTCCAGCAACATCAAAAGCTTAAGGAAGCACTTTTATATACTGTTGTTTGCAAAAAATCTAAGGGAACTTGCTTAACTTTTCCAGTTCTGGTTGAATTGGTTATCCAGATAAAGAAAGAAACAAAAAAACTGAATGATTTTCTGAAGACTATAAAAATATAACTTTTTTTCCATTACAACATTTTGTTAGATTTTTCAGTTATTGGTTCTGTGAAATATGATACAAATCAGATTTCTAATGTCATACCATAATGCCACTTATTCTGATGTGCTGAGAAAGTGTAACATAATTATTAAACAATGTTAAGTTCAGTTACTTCAAACTATATTTTCCAGGACATATTGCAAAAAAAATCACAAATCTACATCCATAATTTCAGATTTAAAAACACATTCTTTCTTTTTTCTTTTAATTTATTAACTCTTTTTACCCTATGTGGTATGGTTATAGGTAGTTGATGAGTAAAATGTTCTGTGGAAGAAAACATCTGCCGAACCTGCTCAAAGCCCATTAAAGTTCATATTTAGGAACTTGAACCAAAAGGAGTGAGGCCAGAGGAGGAATGTTTACAGGCATAAACAAGTCTAACTCTTGTTCAAAAGGCGAAAATATACAGGAAGAATAGGTTACACAGACATTAAACTATGCCTTGTGATTCACTGTGGTCTTTTGTCATTGTGGAAAGTTCAGTCTTGATTAAATCATGATTGGAGAGATAGTCTCACGCCCAGCACTGTCTTTCCAGTTTTCTCCCAGTTGGTTTCTCACATCTATAGATATAGTTGATGATAGTAACACCCTGACTGAAGGCAGAAATGCATCTCACGATTGAATGAACAAATGGGTAATTGTTACTTCTGTAGCTGTACCAGGACATTAATTCATCAAATAGATTAATTTTGGAGGACCAGATCTCTATTCCTGGAAAAGAATGGCTGGACTGAACCAAGTTTGAATGCCTTGGCATAAAACAAGCCAGTTTTAATTTATTTTGTCCTGGAATATATACAAATTATTAGTTGCAGCAACAGCTATGATGTTCTCTTTATGATGCCAAGCTGTATGCAGAATCTTCTTGTTGAAGTCCAGACTATCAACACTAATTTCATCTTTCTTCCTTTTTCCGCCTGTGCAAACCTTACGTGGCTTCAAGATGGCACGCGGTTTACTGCTTTCTCGAGATGCCTCAAGAGTGATGTCACGTTTGGTATTTCTGTCAAACATTCGGAAGAAGTTGTTGTAGGAGCCGGTCATAATAGCACTGTTTATAAAACAAAATAAACTAGTGTCACGGCAAACAAAATTTTATAAGTACATGACATTCAGAAAAAATTACTGCAGATCCAAATCTATTTCCTGATGTCAGGTGTTATGACAAATATTGATGGCATTATGAAAAGATATGCCGTTACTAATGTTCCCTATGACATCCCATAAAATCAAGCAGCATACAATTAATGAAACGCAGCGAGGAATGTTACCATCATATCAATAACATGCAAAATTAAATACTTCATACTTCAAGTGACGTATGAAGTATCAATTTTTCACTTGCCTTTTCTTTTCATTCTATATAGGGAATGAATGAATACGTTTATTGGCCAAGTATTCACATACAAGGAATCACTTCATTACCATTCAGTGAGTATTTTTTTTGCCTATAATAAAACCTTTATTAATTGTTTGGTGGAATTTGAATCATACAGCACTGTATGGCCGAGCTCTACTTGCAGTAAGGAAAAGTGTCCGGAGTACTTACTCAGCTGTAGTACAATTCCAAATCTGGAAACACTTGTATGATGCTGTTTTTTTTGCTAGTTTCACATGATTAGCAAACCCAATGTTAACCAGGTACAATCATATAATAAAGAAGAAGATATAAAATAAGGTGTCTAACACTGTTTCCCCTCTAGGTATAAATGAATTCTATCATAGTATACAATAAAAGGAACACACCACTATAACATAATCACAGCGATAAACATAGAACCAAAGTACTGTACATAGTAAGCTTAGCAACAGAAGAGGGAATTGTTACCAAATAAAACCTTCTAGTCTGCATCAGGTTAGGATTTGAAAAGGATCCCCATTTATAACATTTCTGAAAAATTGGACAAGTGGAACTGTCCAAATGCAAACTTGCTAATGCAAACAGCAGCCACTGAAGGCAAAGCATATACCAACAGTTATGAGGTAAATGGTCAGTTTTTGTTGTGATAATGGGCAAAAGTGGAATGGTGAGTCACACAGACATTTTTATCTTTCACTGAATATATAGTACATGAGCCAGAACCGCAAGAGTCCAAGTTTATTAATTCATATAATTGGGAAGAGGTTTGAACAACAAAGCACTCCCATGAAATGCACTGAAGTGTGAGCATAGTTTTTTCAATAATAATCTGGGATATGAAATGTTACTTAGGTACTAGATTACAACTGAATTGGCTGTAAACAGCCACGTCAATAAATACTACATTACCTGTCTGAACCATTCCAACAACACTCAAACTTGTCAAAGATGCAGTCATTCTCGTACAAAGAACATAACTTGCTCCGCAAATATTCATGAACCTGGAAATATGAAGCATCAAAACAAACCACAAATCAATGATCAGAATTATTAAAGAAAAAATAATTTTGAAGTAAAAGCATTATCAACAGTCTAAAATACTCGCCTGGTACGTTTCCACTGGTCTAGTTTCCATATTAACATCCCACACCTTGACAGATAAATAGTCTCTTGTCATCATGTACCGCCCATTATGGCTGAACTTCACATCAGAAATTGAGGAGATGATTTCAGAGAAAAATGATCTACTGCTTGGATCTTCTGGTTCTTCAAAAACTAGATGCAAAATATTAACAGAGGTTAGACATCTCTATCTGATCAGTCAATTAATCACTTTTGTAGGAAGAATGTAGTAACTTAAATATTGTTGCTATAAGAGCAAACAGAATGTGGGTATTTTGCAGCAAATCAGAAGTATGGTGGAATGCTCACCGTTTGCTTAGCTGAATGCAACAATCAAACACTCCATACCATCCAGGGAAAAGCAGTCTGCTTGATTGGCTCTCTATCCATAAACCTAGCCATTTATTTCCTCCATCATTAGCACGCCACTGCAGCACTGTGCATCATCTACAATAAAAAGGTGCCTCTCAACCTCTTCTTCCATGAAACATGAGGGCAGTAGGCACACACAAACACCTACACATTCCCTCTAGTTACACACATAGAGCATAGAAAAATACCAAACAGGAACAGGCCCTTTGCCCTACAATGTCTTTGGTGAACATAATGGCAAGTAAAACTAAATCTCGTCTGCCTACACATGATCCATATCCCTCCATTCCCTGCCTATCCATGTGCCTAGCTAAAAGCCCCTTAAACACCACTATTGTATCCAGTCCTAACTTGGAAAGATTGGCATTCCTTAATTATTTTAGGAGCTCCATCGCCATAATGCTGTTTCAGATCACATTAAGTGCTGCAGCAGTTCAAGAACTGTTTGGCTTACCATCACCTTAAGAAATCACTAAGAATAGGCCCCAAATGCTGGGCTTGTGAGCATGAACCATATCCCAGGAATAAACAAATGAAGATCAGCAATGCTGGACAACCTTGCATAATTACTTCTATTTAAAACAGCATCTTGAAGAAGAGCACGAATATTGAACGAATAAATACTGTGACAAGTAGAAGCTTCCAAACCAACTTTACCATTTGATAAGATAATGAATGACCATCATCCTCCACTTCACTCTCAGACCATCCTAAAGCTCTTTAGTATCCAAAAATCTTCTGAACTTCATCCTGTATATTCTCAAAAGCTGAGCATCTGGTGTGTGAAATCCCAACGTTCATAGTCCTCCACATCTCTGTGATAAATATGTATCTCTTGTGTTGAGACTATGAACGTTAGTTCCAGATCCTCCAGAAAAGGAAACTTCCCCATTTTTTCTGATAAGGATTCTAGTATTTTGCATGTGCTTTTCAACTAAAGTTACTGTATTCGAAAAGAGTGTTATCTGCAAAAGTCTGGCATAGAACACACTGTTCTCAGATTTCAAAACAGATAAATCATTGACATTCTCACAGGTGTCATAAAGTTTGTTTAATGCCAATTCTAAAAATGTACAACTGCAACTGGTACCAATAAATAAGCCATCTATTTAAGTAATTACATTTATTAGCTTATCTACAATCGCACCTTACCAACTGTTCACGAGCGCAAAAAAAGTGCATAATTAGGTTGGTTCCATAACCTGTGATCATAACTGTTCAAGGAAGCAAAGTAGCACTTTCAACCAAGGATGCAATCAACAACAGATGTAAACCATAGGAGTATGTTAAAATAATAGATTTAAGAGTACAAGGATCAGAAATGTAAAGCATGATGATATATACACAGAAAATTGGCAGTATATAAGCAGTTGTGGATCTGCAACAATTGTCATGGTCAGGTTTTATCAATGGGAAGAAAGACAATAAAATGGGACTTTTGAGATGTTGCATAGGATAATACTGCTCAGATCAGAATAGATTACCACAAGGACCTTTGAAGATCACAGGGGTGTATAGTTGAAAGTTTCACCAGCGAAAGCTTGCTGAAATCTCATACAGATTACACAAATTCTTAATTAACCATTTATTCCATGATCTCTTATTCATGGAAAACTTCTCCTGGTTGCTCTGGGGTTCGGTCTCTTCCCAACAACTGCTTCCCTGCCTGTCATACAAAGAATTGCCACTTGCAATACGCTAAGATATTTCCCTAGCAATCTGTGATTCTGCTATTTCAATTTGCAGGGTTTGATTATAGATTTCCACGGCACATTTAATTATGATCCAGATGGTTAAATATACTTAGTTATAACAATTTCCTAGGATCTGACGGGAATTAATAGCCTTTGCTACAAGGATTGTCTTGATCTCCTAATCACTTATTTTGCAATTTTAGTGCAAGTCAGGTAGTAAGGATTAATATTCACAATTATCTGTTCATTGCCGCATGCAAGTTGCTTCTGGGGGTTGTATCACTCATAGTGAATGATCAATGGGTATATTGTCCATTTCCATCCCTACCCCAAAATCCACAACATGCGCAAGATTGTTACAAAATTGGCATATTATAAATCAGAAATAAATTGGCTGTGTTTTACAAATAATATGTTCATATGAGTATCTGATAGATGTGGCTAATGACCTTTAGATATTTAGAATATTTAGCTATGTACATATTAGGATGTGCTATCAATCAAATATCAGTCCTTATACCCAGGGATATAAATATAGCACATTTCCAACTATGAATACCACAGAAGATAGACACAAAATGCTGGAGTACCACAGTGGGACAGGTCAAGACAGCTACATTCAAATAGTAAAACTGAGAGGGGAGGCTGCAAATGTCAGAATGTTAGTAATTAGAGGCAGGCCATGTTTGGGCAGATGAGACTTTGATATTTAACTCTCTTCCTATGGGAATATATTTTGGGTTTCTTCTGGTAGGTTTTCTTAAAAAAAAATATATACATTGAATATCTGTAAATCCATTGTGTTTGTTTTAAAATAAGAAACTTAAATCTTTCATTTATTGACCACATGGAAGAAAAATCAGAAGAAGCAAATTATCAGGTGTAGTCATAGTAACTTAAATAATTTGTTTTGTTTGGATGAAAAAAAAAGTTGGCAAATCTCAATTAAAACACGATAAATTCAGAGATTACTGTTGATTAATAACTTGATATATGCAACATTCCAAGTAATAGTGTATACTTACATTTTGAATGCTTGTCGCAGAGGGCACCAGCCCGCATATCACAGAGTCTTATTGTTCCTTTACTACTACTATAGGCAAACACATTGCACTGATGAGGATGACATTCTGCTGCTGTAATAACTTCTGTCAGCTCTTCCATGTTGGCAGGTTTAATGTCTACAATGTCTTTAGCAGTTTGTTAAGGACAATTTTATGATTAAACATGGAAACAGTTGCATGTACATTTTAACATGCTAAAATTGTATATTAATGGTTTACAATAAAAATAAAGTCTGTCCAAATGTATAACAAAATGTAAGGAAGATAGGAAGAGAATAAAATTACCAATTTAGATCAACTATTGTACATGGTCAGATGTATTCTAAAGTACAAGGATACAAAATAATTCATAATTTTAAGAAAGGGAATCTGATCTTTAAGCACATTATTACCATAATACACAACTAAAATTAAAATGCTTGCCTTTGCATCATCTCTGTGGTAAGGATCAAATAGTTAATGTGGAAAACTACATCAGACAAAAATAATGTCTGGAGAAACTTCTTCAGAAGAAGGGTCCCAACTCAAAACATTGTCTGTCCATTCCCTCCACAGGTGCTGTCTGACCAACCTTTTGTTTGTTCGAGCTTCCATCCAGCATCTGCAGTTTCTTGTGTTTTGAATGTTGCATGAATTTTGGACAATGGCTTTTCTGAATATTTATGGTACTATGAATATATTGGGCACAAAATCTGTTTACACATATCCAAAAAAATGTGCACTTTAATTTGAGTTAACCCGAGCCTTTATCAAAATCATCTCATATTTTGACCCTATTTTCCATTTCACCAACAAATTTTCTCTGGTGTAAAACTCGGTCAAGTTAAATCAATAGTGTAACAGGCAAATTTCATCTGCAGTGAAATTTTCCACCATTCTGGTTTGAATAACAACTGTTTTTATTGTCGTTATTTATTTGCAGAAGAATCAAGTTTTGCTAACCTCATTTGCCCTGAAGTTGGTCTATTTAAAAGCGCTAACACTCAAATGGAAGCTGCTGTTGCAACAGCAGATGCATCAGTATTTACAAATCCGTAAAAGAGAAGAACAATACTAATTTCCTTCAGCTAAAAAAAAATAAAAATTTGCATTGGTCTGGGTGAAAGAATATTTTATAGACAGCACTAAAACAGACATCACAATATACTGGAATAGAAACAGTTTGAAAAAAGGATACTAAAACTTCTATCTGTAATTTCTAAATGCCACAAGTTAATTCTAAGATCATCTGATGAAAGGTAGGTTTCATAGTCACTATTTACTGAAATTGAGTTAATGTGATATGTGTGCGCATTTGCAAATACTCTTCGGGGACTTGCTTCTACCATCAAGTCCATAGGTTTCAGTACTGGTACCTGTCAAGTTAAAATAAAAGCATTTTCTAAAAGAGAATTTTATCTTTCATTTAGTCACTAAGTACTCAAATATTTACAAGATTTTTCTCAACCCAGCTACTCGGGGTTCCTTGAGTTGTGTTTTCTATTGAACTACTGAATTATGAATTATTTTTCTAGAATACCATAAGAAAAGTATAACAATTGATTAGAATATGAAGAATATAATATCTCAGTTAGATTTGTTTGAAAACAAATATTTTTAGCTTATCTAAACATTTATTTACAGATTATGAAAAGCAAATCAGTTTTATTGTTGTTAACAGTCAAATAAAAAAATATTCCTTCGTTAACCTGGTTTACATGTAGAATTAGCAAAGTATATAACAAAATATGAAATACTTTGATAAAATCCCGAGCGCATGCCCCAGTGGTGGCCGGTTATAGCATCCGAGATAATACACAGATGCTCTGGACACAGGGACTTATTTTCTTGGCTAATATCCCATAAGCTTTTATTGAGCTATTCACATTAACCACCAAGATATATTTCCAAATGAAAACAATACCAATTGTTTAACCTACTTTTAAAATTTAATGACTGTCTGTGAGGGAAAGAAAGGTTTGAAAAACAAGTGTATAATGTCCCCATTAGCATCAGAATCGTAGGCTTCAATAATTTCCCAAATATACCCTGAATATTCTCAAACAGAAACAGTTTCAATATTAAATTCATTTAATTTATACACAGGTTAAATTAAGGAACACCTTAACATTTACTAGTGTACAAAACACAATTTGAATGTAGTACTCAACCATTTGAAATATTGTTCATTGATCAAAGCAGACTATTGGCACATGGGATTGATATATTTAAATATTCATCATTTAGGTCCAGTGAACAACCCTGATATGGCTCTTAAATTAACTTATTAACAAATCAGCTCACTAAAAAATGTTTAATTCAGCCAGAATCAATTAAATTGTGGTAATCCAGAAATAATTAAAAGTTCTTACTAAGTGGAACTATCTCTCTGAATAACCCATGCAAACCTATCAAAATCATATGCCAATACCCACACAAATTGATGACCGTAAGTCAGATCAAACATATTAGCATTTCATACCCGCAGAGTGGTAATTCTGACAGGATCCCTAAATCTTCCATCTTCTTCCTTCAAATTATAGCCTTCTGCTCGTTTGTCCCTTTCACTTATCTTCCACAATTTAATAGTTTTATCTGGAAGTCACAAGTTAAACCATAAAGATTATATTCTTTGGAATTACTTACTTCTAGAGCATTTGGATTTGAATCATTGGAAAAATTCTTAGACATTCACTCAAATCCAAAAATGTCATGATAGTTATCAGATTGTAGCCTTCTGTGCAATTTCGCCACCATTACTTATATTTTAACAATCATTAAACTTCAAAAACATTTCCATATAAAGCACGTTGGGATATTCAGGATATCTTAAAGCATTGAAAAAGATTCTCTTCTCAAATTGCAAGTTTTAGCTTTTTGATCCTGTGACTATCTTCAAATAACTGAATGTAGTCAAATTTAGTCAAAGTACACATGAAAATAGTATGGAGAACAAACCCTGAGGAGTCATACTTGACAATGGAATGATGCGTCCTCTATCTATGTACATAGGCAAAATGCTCTCTCTTCAATTCTATGTACATAGGCAAAATGCTCTCTCTTCAATTCTTTAAAAGCATCAACCTAAATATTCCAGTGCATCTACTGCTAAATTAGTATTTCTCAACAACTAGTTCATAGACCCATGCCGGTCCAAGTGAGTAGAGATTTGAAAATAAAATCTGAATTCCGAGCGAAGGACCATGTCACAAAACCCCAAACAACTTACATGAGTTTACACTCTGACCCAACCCACCTTCGTTTTCCTTTTAAAACTTCATTTGTATATAGTTTTCAATTGAAACTAATAGCAGCAAAAATCAGCAGGTTTAAAAAAGGATATTAATTTTCCCATGCTCGGCTTTGTTAAAGCCGATACAGCTGGATCATTTTTTTGGAACAAGGAAATGTTTCAGGAAACAACAAAGATGAGACAAGTGATGAGTTATTAATAAAAACAAAATGTTGGGAAAATAATGAGGAAGCATTTGGCGCACAACATAAAATATAAGGCTTCACATATAAAGTATGAGATTTTTTAAAGCAGGGAAATAGAGTGTACTTAACCTCAGCATGTATGTGGTGCAAGGGTCAATTTTGAGCAGCAATGCCACAGAACTTTCTAAACCATTACCTTGGGGCCAAACACCCAAATTTGAAAGGTCAATATAATTCCTCCATGGAAGCAAGATGAATTGGTAAGCTAAGTAAAAACCACAGCAACTTGCTGCAGCACAACAGAATATGTAAACATAGTACACAACGGGAGTAGAAAAAAATAAATCAGTGTATACACATACTCAATAAATAACAGATATAGAGCAATATTAATAATAATCTGTTGTAGTTCAGAGCTTATTTGTTGTTGTGTTTAATAGCCTGATGGCTGTAGGGAAGAAGCTGTTCCTGAACCTGGACGTTACAGTTTTCAGGCTCCTGTACCTTCTTCCCGATGGCAGTGGTGAAATGAGTGTGGCTAGGATGTTGTGGGTCTTTGATGATGTTGGCTGCCTTTTTGAGGCAGCGACTTCGATAGATCCCTTCAATGGTGGGGAGGTCAAAGCCGGTGATGGACTGGGCAGTGGTCACAACTTTTTGTCGTCTTTTCCACGTCTGGACGTTCAAGTTGCCGAACCAGGCCACGTTGCAACCAGTCAGTATTCTCTCTACTGTGCGCCTGTAGAAGTTCAGAAGAATCCTCTCTGACATGCCGAATCTCCGTAATCTTCTCAGGAAGTAGAGTCGCTTATTTGCTTTCTTTAGAATTGCATCAGTGTGCTGGCTCCAGGAAAGATCTTCGGAAATATGCACACCGAGGAATCCTTCCCCTACCAAAGTCCACAATCAGTTCCTTGGTTTTACTGATGTTGAGAGCCAGGTTGTTGTGCTGGCACCATTTGGTCAATCGGTTGATCTCACTTTGATATTCTGACTTATCACCATCTTTGATTCGTCCAACAACAGTGGTGTCGTCGGCGAACTTAATGATGGAGTTCGCACTATGTCCGGCTACGCAATCATGGTTATGGAGCGAGTAAAGCAGGGGGCTGAGCACGCAGCCTTGAGGTGCTCCCATACTGATTGTTATTGAGGATGAAGTGTTTCTGCCAATTCGAATTGACTGTGGTCTGTGGATGAGGAAGTCGAGGATCCAATTGCAGAGGGATGCGCAGAGACCAAGTTCCGTGAGCTTGGTAACCAGCTTGGAGGGAATGATGGTATCAAACGCCGAGCTGTAGTCTATAAATAACAGCCTGACATAAGTGTTTTTATTGTCCAAGTGGTACTATGCGGAGTGGAGAGTCAGTGAGATTGCATCCTCTGTTGACCTGTTGTGGCGGTAGGCGAACTGTAGTGGGTCGAGGTTCTCGTCAAGGTAGGAGTTGATATGCGCCATAGCCAACCTCTCAAAGCACTTCATCACCAGAGACGTTAGTGCCACTGGTCGATATTCATTTAGGCACGTCACCTTACTCTTCTTGGGCACCGGTATTATGGATGCCCTCTTAAAGCAGTGGGAACATAAGAAGTGAAAGGTTGAAAATGTCTGCAAAATCTCCCGCCAGTTGGTCTGCACAGGTTTTGAGAACTTGACCGGGTATACCAGGTCCAGGCGTTTTCCAAGGGTTCACCCCCCTGAAGGATCTTCTGACGTCGGCCTCTGTGACTGTGATTGTAATACCATCAGGGCAAATGGGGGCTCGGGAAGGCACATCAGTGTTTTCCCTATCAAAGCGTGCGTAGAATGCATTGAGCTCGTCAGGGAGTGATGCTTCGCTGTTGTTTGAGCTGCCTCCCGATTTCGCCTTGTAGGAGGTGATGGCATTCGAGCCTTGCCACAGTTGCCGAACATCCGCCTCATCCTCCAACTCAGAGCAGAAGCCCCTTTTGGCCTTTTTGATGGCCTGGTCATGGTCATATCTGGACTTTTTATAGACCTCTGCATCACCAGACTTGAATGCCCGAGATCTGGTCTTCTGATGTGGATCTCGTGGTTCATCCAAGGCTTCTGGTGCTGTTTGACAGACTATGGGTGCTGTTTGTACGGAGTGGGGTTTCTCCGAGATCTTCGATTTTCTCCCACACTCCAAAGACGTATAGTTTTGTAGGTTAATTGGCTTGGTATAAATGTAAATTGTCCCTAGTGGGTGTAGGATAGTGCTAATGTGCGAGGATCGCTGGTCGGCGCGGTTGCTAAAAAAGAGTGTCAGTGGATGTGGAGCACAGAATCTGGTGAAGAACCTGGCTTTAGTTTTCCCTGCATTTAGTCAGACTCGGTGGGCGAAGGGCCTGTTTCCACGCTATATCTCCAAACCAAACTGCACTCCCTCCTTCCAAATTGGTGCAAAGTTGTGGCCCAAATGCACATTTTCAACATTAAAAATATGCTGCTTGATAGTCCATTTAAATCTCGGTTTGAAATGATTGCTATGTGCAAGCCATATTGGGGAGGGAAAGAGTAATCAAATTTGGACATCAGCATGGT
Organism: Amblyraja radiata; assembly: GCF_010909765.2. NCBI lineage: Eukaryota > Metazoa > Chordata > Chondrichthyes > Rajiformes > Rajidae > Amblyraja > Amblyraja radiata. Next base: position 14,614,949 of record NC_045970.1, read on the forward strand.
GATGGATGGGGGCAGAAAGGAAGATCGGGACATTGACTAGGACGCAGCAGATTTACTTTTAGACTTAGAGATACAGTGCAGAAATAGGCCTGTCAGCACTCCAAGTCCACGCTGACCAGTGATCACCCCGTACACCAGCACTATCCTGCACACTGGGGACAAAGTACAATTTTATCGAAGCCAATTATCCTGTATGTCTTTCCTGTGTGGGAGGAAACTGGAGCATCCGGAGAAAACCCTTGCTGTCTCAGAGAGAACGTACAAATTCCGTACAGACAGCACCTGTAGTCAAGGGTCGAACCAGAGTCTCTGGCATTGTGAGGCAACAACTCTACTGCTGCCACTGTGCCACCCTGGGTCTGGGAGGAAGTAAGGCGAGGAGAGGGAGGTGTATAAATAAATCACTGTAGTGTGGGCAAGTAAAGTTGTCTTGAGGGATCAAAAGTTCATCTGGCAATCTTAGACACCAGTGGGAAGACGTTTTTCTAGGAGTGTACAACAAGGGGTAGTCCTGGGATGAAGTAGTCCAACTTTACCCAATCTAAAAGGGTTGTTGCACAGGGAGTGACATTAGTCCGTGCACCCAACAGAAGTTAGGTCAGGTCAGAATTCAAATCTATAAGCCCCAAATGTATTTATGGAGTGATGCAAAGTGATCTGAAAAAGATTACTCTGAGCAGGAAGAAAAGTGATCTTCCATAACGCAAAACAAAATAAGTGTAATGGAATTAAATGTTTAGAATATCAAATCTTGTTCGGAGTGGAATTCCAAGGACTAATGATGTCCAAATGACCTTTCTACACATGGGTATTGTCAGAGGCGGGATCATATTATCACATGGTATTTGCGCACATTTTCATAGTAAGATCACCAGAGTGTAATTAACAGGAGAAATTGCTGCCCATGAGATGAAGATTAATTTATATCAGAGTGATGGCAAAAGCAATATATGGAGGAAAGAAGGAACTGCCCAAGATCCAAAGCATACCACCTCATCTGTGAAACACGGTGGTGGGGGTGCTGTGGCCTGGGCACTTATGGTGGCTGAAGGTACTGGCTCACTTATCTTCATTAATACAACTGCTGATGGTAGTAGCATAATGAATTCTGATTGGTACAGACAGATTCCATCTGCTCAAGTTCAAACAAATGCCTTAAAACTCATTAGCCGGTGGTTCATTCTACTGCAAGACAATGATTCCAAACATACTGCTAAATGTCTACATAATGTATAAACACTGCTGTAATTTATACTTGGTGAAACCAAAATGTATAAAAATGGTCTTTATTAAAATCTGATAATGTGCACTTTAACCACATGTGATGTTTTCCATTACAAATCTCAAATTATGCAGTACAGAGGCAAATAAATAAATGATGGGTCGTTGTCCCAAACATTATGGAGGGCACTGTAGATAATGGAATTTGAACTCACCATTTGTAGACAGTAAGAAATGAGCAGCATTCTGTTGGGGTAACCATCTGATTTTATTAATTTTTTCCTCAATTTCTAGACTTTTCAAATAATCAAACTCTGGTTCATGACTCTGAAATGTACTGTAAACATTGTATTCTCCTCTATGGTGGGGTCTGCTTTTATTCTGCAAAACAAACAGGAAATTATGCTGTAACTTAATGTATTAAACTTGTATTTACATGCTTAATACATCTTCAACAGAACAATATTAATGGTAGAAATCTCTGTATATATTAATCTTGATACCCATTATTCAAAACCATCAACGTATCTTTGAAAAATTGAAGCAACTTAAAAAATTCACTGAGTTAAATATAAACCATAGAAGTTTCTCCTCCATCTAGAGTGCCGTTTTCACTTTACCAACATAATCTTCAGAAATCACTGAACTGACAAAATTGTCATGCATTTATGAAGTGTGCTCAATATAAAATATCCTGAATTTTTATGCTCTACCACAATAGTAGTTTAAAAAAATATATATATTAAAAGAAATTGCTAAACATTATTTTTGCTTCTATCTTTACCTCAAATGATGGTTCCAATCTTTATATTACATTCTGCAAAATTCTGAAAATGTGTGTTATAAATTCCAACTTCTAGCCTCTGGGTTGCTGACTGTGAATTAATTATTCAATGTGCTTGATCTCTGGGCCAGCTTGATATCATTGTTGATCTCAGTCCAAATGGGACTAATTCCTTAGACAATTGAATCATTGACGATTACCGACATTGAAAAATTTGAAGTCAATGCAACACAAATTGCGAGATCTTTCTGGGCAAATGTCTTCAAAATTAAAGAACATTGTTTAATCATTGACCATAAAATGCAAGCTAATGAGAAATAAATCAACCTACATGTAAAGGTTTACAATGACGAAATTTAAAGGAAAGGTAAACACAAAATGCTGGAGTAACTAAGTGGGACAGGCAGCATCTCTGGAGAGAAGGAATGGGTGACGTTTTGGGTCGATATGCAAATGTATGCAAATTAATCAAGATAGGTGCCAGTAAATAATAGTCAAATATTATACTACAGGTGCACAACCTTTTATCCGAAAGCCTTGGGACCAGACACTTTTCGTAATTCAGAATTTGTCGGTCTTCGGAATGGAATTTTTTTTGCGTAGATTTTAATGGCTGGCTCAGTGGTAGAGTGCTCGGCTCGTATCCGCAAGGTCGCGAGTTTGCGCCTTGATCCCGGCAGTTACTCGGTCGCGAGTTTGCGTCTTCAATGTAGTTTTTTCTAGCAGGATAAATGTCTGTATGAAATGCAGTGTAGGAGAGGTGTACTGACTGTGTGGGCAGAACTTTGGAAGTGATTGCCCACCAGTCTAAAAAGCCGCTGTGTCTCCCTGTCCCTGGGATAGCAGGCGGCGATCAAACAGCACAATACCCCCCTCCCCCTCCAACTCCAGAGGAATCCGCTCCCCGATGGGCCGCTACGGCGACAAGTGGCTGTTTGCCCACAGCCCGAGCTGCGCCCCCTCATCCGCCACCCCAAGAACAAGACGTACCTTGCACACCATCAGCTTCTGCCCCTACGTGTTCCTCTGGAGTTGGAGCGGGGCTGGGCTGGAGTTGCTGCTGGCTGTGGGTCTCTGGGATCTCCGTGCTTGCAGTGGGCCTGGGGGTCGGTGTCCCGTTGGGCCTGACGTCTCCGGCCACCCCCCTGGACAGGAGCTGAGACTGTGAACTGTACAGCCCTTGCCCCCTCCCTCTGCAACTGCAAACAACCCCACTCTTCTGCAAGGGCGGTACAGTTCCCGGAGGATGGCAGGTGGCCGGAGACGTCAGGACCAACAGGAACCCGCTCCCCGATGGGCCCCTACGACGCCCCGAGCTGCGCCCCGTCATCCGCAACCCAGGTTCCTCTGTAGTTGGAGCGGGGCTGGGCTGGGCTGCTGTTGGCTGTGGGTCTCTGGGATCTCCGTGCTTGCAGTGGGCCTGGGGGTCGGTGTCCCGATGAGGGGGCGCAGCTCGGGGAACGGCTTCTGGTGGTCCTGACGTCTCCGGCCAGTTTGCAGTTTTCCTCTGGAGTTGGAACGGGGCTGGGCTGCTGTTGGCTGTGGGTCTCTGGGATCTCTGTGCTTGCGGTGGGCCTGGGGGTCGGTGTCCCGTTGGTCCTGACGTCTCCGGTGACTGGCACGGTCCTGCTCAAATATCCTATAGCGGAGCTATAAGATCTTTGGTCCTGCTGGCATCGCCGACTTGAAGACAGTGCAAAGCCCCCGCGCCGGTGCAATGGGCGGGGAGCTGGAGAGGGGAGGGAAGGGGTCACACACATGGCCGGGAAGCAGAGGGGTGTAGGTGGGGTGAAACTGAAGGGAGCGACAATCTGCTGCTGCCTGCCCCGCTGAGTTAAAAAGTTCCCACGTAAGACTCACGATACACTGTATATCGTGAGTCTACCGTGGGAACTTTTTAACTCAGCGGGCAGGCAGCAGCATATTGTCAATTATTAACCCTCCCGCGCAATATACCCTCACCTTCTCTTTTATGAATGGGGATTTAGTTCCCCTTTCTTCGAGGACCGACCGGAGGTTCCGCTGTCACCTCTGCGGGCCGCCCTCAGTGAACGTTTTCAAGGACCTTTCTTCAAGGACCGAAATAAATGGCCGCTATTCGGAGGTTTTCGTTATTTGGATCTTCGGATAAAAGGTTGTGCACCTGTACTGAGTGGTAACAATTATGAAGAGTGAACCGATATCCAGCACTCAAATGTCATGTCAAGGTCCCAATGCAACCCAAACGTTTTGTCTGCCCAGATGAATTTTAAACTAGTCTATAAAAAAGCATCTCTATTACACCATATATTTACCAACCTCTTGCTCCCGTTGAAATATAACAACTCTGCCGCCTTTATCACCAGTCGCCAGTAGATCTCCAGAGTAGTTGAATTCAACAGTTGAAATTATATCCGCTGAAAAAGAATATAACACTCAGTACCGAGAATATCGGCATCCGTCTGAAAGAATACTTTTGCGACTTTGAAATAAATATATAAAATGATTCGATTCTAATACAAGTAAATATGTTCCACCAAAGACATTTTATCTCATGGCCCAGTCAATATCTATACTGCAAAATTCCCTTAAATAGGCTAAATGATCTAATTGTTGAATTAGGACCTGGCTCTGACTGTTATATTCCCCTTTAATATAATAGTGACTGCAGAGAGTCGATTCTGGACCATCCTGGTGTTAAAAGTATAAAAATTAGTCCAATGACAGCTAATGATAGAGATGGATACTGGAACAGAAGATTTACAAGAAACAAGTGCCCGCCACATATCCCAGCATTTACAAATGGACGCATGTTAGTAGCAGCTGACATGTCATGTAGCAGTTTGCCTCTCATATGTAAATTTTCTAATCCAGGATTACCAGTCCTAAATATCACAATTCAAAATTAAATTGCTGTTTACAAACAATGTGTTACTCAGCTGAAACAAAGAAGAGGAAAAGAGTCAGGGTTAATGGGAATCTTGAAATCAGTTCCACATCGCGTTGAATTACTTCTGGACTCAATTGAATTATTCAACTGATTTATTCACAAAGTATTTCAATGGATGTACAGATTACTGCCATAATTCTGTTGGTTCAAACTAAAAATACATTTTATTTCTTGCAATCTTTCATAATTTAAATTTCAGAAGGTATTAGGTTGGAATTTAAAGAAAGTGGAGTGAAGAATTAAAAATCTTATTTTATTGAACCACATGTCCCACTATACGACCAGCAGTAGCAGCAGCAGCAGTGCCACACCACCTCTCACCCGGCTCATTTATCCAATTCTGAATACATTAAATTTGTCTCGGAATTGAATCAAATGATGAAACAATTGCATGGTGCCCTAGTCTTCAATGACTAAACTTAGAATTGTTTGAGGATTTTCAGGAAAAAGTCAATTTTAAAGCAATATCAGATTTTTAGAAGTTTCTAACACTCAACTAGGTATACTGGTATTAAATTTATTATATCTATAATTAGGCTGCACCATTAAAATATAATATAAATACTCTAGGTAGATAACCTCTAAATAGGAAGAAAACTATTGTAAAAACCGGTAAAACTAATTGTACACAATACACACTCAGGGCAGAATACCATCCACAAATAAGTCCTCAAGCTTAGAGTGATTTTGCAAGCCAAGTGATCAATATTTGTTTCTCTTTCCACAAATGCTAAATGGTCCTTTTTTGAAGTTGTAATTAATATTTGCACATTTATTAGAAACACCAAAACTCAGTTTAAGGATACCTAAATAAGTTAGCCAATTCTTTAGTTTAATTAACATTGAGATTAGGATAGCCACGTCTTCTTCCATTTTGAGATGATTCATTTTGAGAAGTCTCTCTCCATTGCAGGTGATAGACATCTGACCGATATCCACTATAAACCCACTGACTCCCATGGCTATCTAGACTACACTTCTTGCCACCCTGCTTCCTGTAAGGACTCCATCCCCCACTCCCAATTCCTCCGCCTATGCCGCATCTGCACCCAGGATGAGGTGTTCCTCACCAGGTCATCGGAGATGTCCTCATTCTTCAGGGAACGGGGGTTCCCCTTCTACCATAGATGAGGCTCTCACCAGGGTCTCTTCTATACCCCGTGACTCTGCTCTCACTACCCCCCCCGCCCCCCACTCGTAACAAGGGCAGAATCCCCTTTGTCCTCACCTTCCACCCTACCAGCCGTCACATACAACAAATAATCCTCCGACATGTTCGCCACCTCCAACATGATCCCACCACTTGCCGCATCTTCCCATCTCCTCCCGTCTGCTTTCCGCAGGGACCACTCCCTCTGTAACACCCTGGTCAATTCGTCTCTTCCCACCCGAGCCACCCACTCTCCGGGCACTTTCCCTTGCAACCGCAAGAGATGCTACACTTGTCGCTTCATCTCCTCGCCATTCAAGGACCAAAGCAGTCTCTCCAGGTGCGGTGGAGGTTCACCTGTACCTCCTCCAACCTCATCTATTGCATCCGCTGCTCTAGGTGTCAGCTGCTCTACATCGGTGAGACCAAGCGTAGGCTTGGCGATCGCTTCGCCCAACACCTCCGCTCGGTTCGTAATAACCAACCGGATCTCCCGGTGGTTCAGCGCTTCAACTCCCCCTCCCATTCCGAATCCGACCTTTCTGTCCTGGGCCTCCTCCATGGCCAGAGTGAGGACCACCGTAAATTGGAGGGGGTAAATTGGACACCTCATATTTCGCTTGGGCAGTTTGCACCCTAGCGGTATGAACATTGACTTCTCTAATTTCAGGTAGTCCTTACTTTCTACTCCCCTTCTCAGCTCTCCCTCAGCCCACTGGCTCCACCTCTTCCTTTGTTCCTCCCCCCCCCCCTCACATCAGTCTGAAGAAGGGTTTCGACCCGAAACATTGCCTATTTCCTTCACTCCATAGATGCTGCCTCACCCGCTGAGTTTCTGCAGCATTTATGTCTACCTTGAGATGATTCAAGTTTGGCAGCACAGTATTCACCTCGGGAGATTTAAATGGAATCCCAAATTAAAAAGGATGAAGTTTGCGGTTGGCACATTGAGCCTAATATACAATGATAGGGCCTAGAACATGACAGGTTAAGAGAACCAGATCAAAACCAATGGAAGCAGAGCTCACTTATGTTCATTCAGATCTTTTTGAATGATCTTTGTGAATGTTAATGTAAAGAAGGACTTTTATTTCTTCATTTACCAAAGCAACAGTTGCATTGCAAGGAAAACAATGAACTCAGAGAAAGCTTTTCTTAGCTAGCCTCTCATGTATAACTTGCTGTCTCCCAACCAACAGGTAAACTACAGAACACCCTCAGCCCCTGTACATTCCTAAGTCTATCATTATTAGCACTTGTGAAGAGAATCTTGGCTTCTGTAGCAACAAACATCCCCAGGAATGGTTTGATGAGAATGTGAAAGAGCAAGTCAGGAGCAGTTCTAGGAATAGCTAAACCTAGTGTGCTGCCAGCCAAGTGAAAAGACAGACACAAAAAAGCTGGAGTAAAGGGCCTGTTCCACTTACGTGTCCTTGGCGTGCAAATTACGTGACCTTGTGGTCGCGTTGAGCCGCGATGGTCCCGCGAAAGTCGGTCGTGGTTACATGCGTACGCAGTCGTCTGGAGCGCGTGACGTAATTTGAAGATGGGCACAAAGCTGGAGTAACTCAGCGGGACCGGCAGCATCTCTGGAGAGAAGGAATGAATGATGTTTCGGGTCGAGACTCTTCTTCAATCTGAAAAGAAGGGTCTTGACCCGAAACGTCACCCATTGCTTCTCTCCAAAGATGCTGCCGGTCCCGCTGAGACACTCCAGCATTTTGTGTCTACCTTCAATTTTCTTTGCACTGCTCTGGGAGTATAAGTGGGGGCGGATCCGGACTGCAACGGCCGTGAGCCCCAGGCCGAGTTCGGCGATCGTTTGCCTGCTTCTGCTGCTGTTGAAGGTGAGACGTTGCGTCGTGCCAGGGTCTTGGGCCTGTCCCACTTTGGCCGTCAGTTCTACGACAAGCCGTTGGCGCGCAAAGATTTTGTTCACTACAAAAATTTCGGAGCCCCGCGCGATGTCGCGCACAACTACATACCCCTTCGCTCTTCTAAGTGGGACCGGCCCCGCGCGGCCATACGATGCTCTTATGCCTCAACGCGACCACGAGGTCGCGTAATTTGCGTGCCAAGGACACGTAAGTGGGACAGGCCTTTAACTCAGTGAGGCAGGCAGCACCTCTGGAGAGCCGGAATGGGTGTTTAAGAAAGAACTGCAGATGCTGGTAAAATCGAAGGTAGACCCAAAATGCTGGAGATGCGGGTGAGGCAGCATCTAAGGAGAGAAGGAATTTGCGATGTTTCGGGTCGAGACCCTTCTTCAGACTGATGTCAGGGGAGGCGGTAGGACAAAGAAAAAATGTAGGCGGAGACAGTGGGTCGTGGCAGAACTGGAAAGGGGGGGGGGGGGGGGGGGGGGGGGATGAAGAGAGAGAGCAAGGGCTACCTGAAGTTAGAGAAGTCAATGTTCATACCGCTAGGGTGTAAACTACGCAAGCAAAATGTGAGGTGCTATTCCTCCAATTTGCGCTGGGCCTCACTGACAATGGAGGCGGCCCAGGACAGTAAGGTCAGATTGGGAATGGGAGGGGGAGCTGAAGGCCACCGGGAGATCAGCTTGGTTAAGACGGACTAAGCAGAGGCGTTCAGCAAAACGATCACCGAGCCTGCGCTTGGTCTTGCTGATATAGAGAAGTTGACACCTGGAACAGCGGATGCAGTAGATGAGGTTGGAGGAGGTGCAAGTGAACCTCTGCCTCACCTGGAAAGACTGTTTGGGTCCTTGGATGGAGTTGAGGGAGGAGGTAAAGGAACAGGTGTTGCATCTCCTGCGGTTGCAGGTGGTTTGGGTGGGAAGGGACGAGTTGACCAGGGAGTTACGGAGGGAACGGACTCTGCGGAAATCAGAAAGTGCTGGAGATGGGAAGATATGACCAGTAGTGGGATCCCTTTGGAGGTGGTGAAAATGGAGGATTATATGTTGTATACGACGGCTGATGGGGTGGAAGGTGAGGATGAGGCGGACTCTGTCCTTGTTACTAGTGGGGTGAGAGGTAGTGAGAGCGGAGCTGCGGGATTTGGAGGAGACCCTAGTGAGAGCTTCATCTATAATGGAAGAGGGGAATTCCCGTTCCCTAAAGAATGAGGACATTTCCGATGCCCTGGTATGGAAAACCTCATCCTGGGCACAGATACAGCATAGATGGAGGAATTGGGAGTGGGGGATAGAGTCTTTACAAGAAGCAGGGTGGGAAGTGTAGTCTAGATAGCTATGGGAGTCAGTAGGTTTGTAGTAGATGTCGGTCAATAGTCTGTTTCCTGTGATGGAGACGGTGAGATCTAGAAACAGTAGGGAGATGTCGGAGATGGTCCACGTGAATTTGAGTGCAGGATGGAAATTAGTGGTGAAGTCAGTGAGTTCTGCATGGGTGCAGGAGGTAGCACCAATGCAGTCGTCAATGTAGCGGAGGTAGAGTTCAGGGATAGGGCCAGCGTACGCCTGGAACAGGGATTGTTCGACGTACCCTCCAAAGAGGCAGGCACAGCTAGGGCCCATGCGAGTGCCCATCGCTACTCCTTGGATCTGGAGGAAGTGGGAGGAGTCAAAGGAGAGGTTGTTGAGGGCAACGACCAGCTCTGCTAGGCAGAGGAAAGAATTGGTGGATGGAAATTGGCTGGTTCTGCGGTCTAGGATGAAAGAGGGCTTTATGACCCTCCTGATGGGGAATGGAGGTGTGGAGTGACTGGACATCCATAGTAAAGATGAGGGAGTGGAGGCCTGGAAAGCGGAAGTCATTGAAGAGACAAAGTGCCTGTGAGGTGTCTTGGACATAGGTTGGGAGGGAATGGACCGGGGGGATAGGATGCAGTCGAGGTGCATGGTAATGATTTTAGTGGGGTAGGAGCAGTCAGAAACATTTGGTTCTGCCAGAGCAGTTATGAATTTTGGGAAGACAGTAAAGCTGGGCTATCCGGGGGTGAGGAATGATAAGGTTGCAGGTTGGGGGGGAGGGGGGGTCAGACAGAAACCCTGCTGACAAGGGAGGTCCCATGGCAAGCTGACCTCTACCGCGCGGAAGCTATGCGCCAGCTCTAGGACACCACCTCCGACTCACCCCTGGACCATGATCCCACAGATGAGCACCCGACCATCATAGACAATAGGTAGGGAGGAATTGGACCAGGGGGGATAGGATGGAGTTGAGATATGTGGAAATTAATTTGGTAGGGCATGAACAAACAGAAACAATGGGTCTGCCAGGACAGTTCCATTTGTGGATTTTGGGGAGAAGTTAAAATTGGGCCCTGTGGGGCTGGGGAACGATAAGGTTGGAGGCTTTAGAGAGCCGAAGTGATGAAGTCAGTAATGGTGTGTGATATTAAGGCCTGGTGCTCGTCTGTGTGGTCTGTGGGGTACGTTTGGGACGGGGGACGGGGTCATCACTGGGTGGTGAGGACTCCTTCCCATGGAAAAAGGTACAGAGACGGAGGCGACGGAAGAAGAGCTCTGCATCGTGGCGGACCCGGAACTCGTTGAGGTGGGGGCGGAAGTGAACAAAGGTGAGGCCTCCGCTGAGGACAGACCGTTCTTAGTCGAGACCCTTCTTCAGACAGTATAGGTTATGTGTGTGCTAAACAACAAAAACAGATTGAAGCTCTGCAGTTCATTAACACATGTTAGTGAATGGTGTAGCCAATTGACAGGAGAAGAAAACTCCAAGGACAGGCTAATTGTTAAAATGGAGGGGCTTAGTGTGTGAATGCTCAAGAAAAAGCTGAAGCTTTCACAGCTATCTAGTGTCAGAATTGTCAAATACATGATCTATCACAGCTTCCTCTCAAGAATTCTACCATCATATAAGCCAGTCTATAGTCAGCCTTATTCACTCATTTTGCTATCAAGAAGCAACTGAAAGTACTGGATACAGCAAAAGCTTTGGGTCCAAATAACATTGAAGACCTGCTCTAGAACTAACTGAACCACATTTATGCTATTCACAAAAACAGCCTGCTAAAGAAGATGGTATAAGAGGAAAGATACTAGCATGGATACAAGGTTGGCTGAATGGCAGAAGGCAAGGAGTGAGAATAAAGAGGGCTTTTTCTAGTTGGCTGCCAGTGACTAATGGTGATGCTGGGACCATTACTGTTCACGTTGTATATCAATGAATTGGATGAGGGAATTGAAGACTTTGTGGCCGTTTGCGGAAGATACAATGATAGGGGAGAGGCAGGTATTGCAGCAAAAGCAGGTTCTCTTCAAAAGGACGTGGACAAGTGGGAGAGTGAGCAAAGAAGTGACAGATGGAATACGGTGCAGCAAAGTGTGGAATCATGCATTTGGTAGTAGGAATAAAGGCGTAGTCTATTTTCTAAATGGGGAGAGGATTCTAAAATCAGAGGTGCAAAGGGACTTGGGAGTGTTGTTGCAGGATTCTCAAAAAGGTAATCTGCAAGTCGAATCGGTAGTCAGGAAGGCAAATGTTAGTATTTATTTCAAGAGGACTAGAATATAAAAACAGGAATGTAATGCTGAGGCTTTATCAGGCACTGGTGAGACTGCATTTGGAGTATTGTGAGCAGCTTTTGGGCCCATATCTGAGAAAGGATGTGCTGGCAGAGGAGGTTTACGAGAATGATCAAGGGGATGATTGGGTTAACGTATGACGAGCGTTTGACGGCACTGGGCCTGTACTCATTGGAGTTTAGGATGAGGGGGACCTCATTGAAACTTACTGAATAGTGAAAGGCCTAGATAGAGTGAATGTGGAGAAGATGATTTGACTAGTGGGAGGGGTGGGAGATTGCAACCTTCACGTGGTCCACCCTGTTTCGACGAATGCAATCATCCTGGCGTGCAAAATCAAATAAGATCAAATAGAACACGTTGTCCCACAACTTCAGGCTGTGCAAGCCATATGCAAGAAGACGACTAGTGGGAGCGTGTAGGACCAGAGGGCATAGCCTCAGAATAAAAGGACGTTCCTTTAGAAAGGAGATGAGGAGGAATATCTTTAGTCAGAGGGTGGTGAATCTGTGGAATTCATTGTTACAGAAGGCTGTGGTGGCCAAGTCATTTGTTTTGTTAAGGCAGTTATTGACATATTAGTCGGGATGTCACGGGTTATGGGGGAAAAAGGCAGGAGAAGGCGTTGAGAGGGAAAGATAGATCAGCCATGATTGAATGGTGGAGTAGACTCGATGGGCCAAATGGCCTAATTCTGCTTCTATGACATGAAGAAACAGGACAAATCCAATCTCAACAATCAAAGTAATGGATACTGCAGTGTACAGTACTTACTCACCAATAACTTAGGGTTTGCCTGGGCAGCTCAACTCCTGACACTAACCGCAGCCTCAAATCAAACATGGACCAAAGAGCTGATTTCCAGAGGTGAAATGAGAAAGGCTGCCCTTGACATCAAGATAGCATTTAACAAGTGAGAGCTTGTCCTGGTAAAACTAAAATAAATGGGAGTCAAAGAGAAAACATTGCAGTATTTGAAGTCACATCATGCACAAAAGAAGATGGTTGTGGTTGTTGGCGATCAATCATTCCAGTCTCAGATCATTGCAGCAGAAGTTCCTCAATGTTAGACCCAACCAACTGCTTCTGTAATAACCTTCTTTCATAAGGTCAGATGTGGGATTTTGCTGATGATTATATAATGTTGAATTCCATTTCCAACACCTCAGCACATGAAATAGCCCATGTAAGAATCAGCAAGAGAGAATAGCGTCCAAGCATGCGCTGACAAATGACAAGTGATATTCTCACCACAAAAATGATGACTCTTTTGGGCAGCACAGTGGCGCAGCTGATAGACCTGCTATCTCGCAGAGTCAGATACATGGTTTTGATCCTGATCTTGGGTGCTGCCTGCCTGTGCAGTGTTTGCACATTTTCCCTGTGACAGCGCCGGCTTCCTCTGAGTGCTCCGGCTTCCTCCCACAGCTCAACGACATGCAGGTTTACAGATTAACGTGAATCTGTAAAACTGTCTCTAATGTAGGGGCAATGAGAAATGTGTAATAAGAGAATAATAGTGGGAATGGGTGTTTGATGGTTGGCATGGACGCGATGGGCCAAAGAGCCTGTTTCCATGCTTCATCTCTCAAAATAAACTAAAACAGTTCCAGTCAATTACCATCTCCAACAAGACATTCTAATCACCTCCCCATGACATTCAATGGCATCATAAATTCCTCCTGTGGCAGTTTTAAAGCAAAAATCAGGTACTTACTTAATTGAACATATGTAGGTTTTATATTAGAGAATAATAGACATAAGTCAATTGGATCTTCTGCATGCTGGCTCAAAAGCAAAATCCTGAGAATGCTAGATATCTGACAAAATAATACATTGCAGTAGATGATCAGCTGTTCAGGCAGCATCTATGAACAGCGAAAAAGCTAGTATTTCAATAGACAATAGGTGCAAAAGTAGGCCATTTGGCCCTTCGAACCAGCACCGCCATTCAATGTGATCATCCCCAATCAGTACCCTGTTCCTGCCTTCTCCCCATATCCCCTGACTCTGCTATTTTTAAGAGCCCTATCTAGCTCTCTCTTGAAAGCATCCAGAGAACCTGCCTCCACCGCCCTCTGAGGCAGAGAATTCCACAGACTCACCATTCTCTGTGAGAAAAAGTGTTTCCTCGTCTCCATTCCAAATGGCTTACTCCTTATTCTTAAAATGTGGCCCCTGGTTCTGGACTCCCCCAACATCGGGAACATGTTTCCAGCCTCTAACGTGTCCAAACCCTTAACAATCTTATATGTTTCAATGAGATATCCTCTCATCCTTCTAAACTCCAGAGAGTACAAGCCCAGCTGCTCCATTCTCTCAGCATATGACAGTCCCGCCATCCTGGGAATTAACCTTGTAAACCTACGCTACACTCCTTCAATAGCAAGAATGTCCTTCCTCAAATTAGGGGACCAGAACTACACACACTACTCCAGGTGTGGTCTCACTAGGGCTCTGTACAACTGCAGAAGGACCTCTTTGCTCCTATATTTGATTCCTCTTGTTATAAAGGCCACCATGCCATTCGCTTTTTTCACTGCCTGCTGTACCTGCATGCTTACTTTTATAGACTGATGTACAAGGATCCCCAGATCCCGCTGTACTTCCCCTTTTCCCAATTCAGGTTTCAGGTTGATAATATTTCAATAGGAAGTACAAGTCAAGGTGGCATTAAACAATCATGTGCAGCCTTTGCCTCTCCACCAAGGTACAACACCAGCATATTTGTGGAAGAATGTGCTTCGTATTCTGCAACAATATTAGTAGTCCGTATTCGTATTCTGCAACAATATTAGTAGTCCATGTACTGAAAGATGGTGAATATTTTGACAAAAGCAGATTCAGTGTGAAATTCAACAACTTTTTAAGAAGGGAGGGAGAGAGAAAACGGGGAATTACAGACCAGTTAGTCCAACATCGGTAGTGGGGAAATTGCTAGAGTCAGTTATTAAAGATGGGATAGCAGCACATTTGGAAAGTGGTGAAATCATTGGACAAAGTCAGCATGGATTTACAAAAGGTAAATCATGTCTGACGAATCTTATAGAATTTTTCGAGGATGTAACTAGTAGCGTGGATAGGGGAGAACCAGTGGATGTGGTGTATCTGGACTTCCAGAAGGCTTTCGACAAGGTCCCACATAAGAGATTAGTATACAAACTTAAAGCACACGGCATTGGGGGTTCAGTATTGATGTGGATAGAGAACTGGCTGGCAAACAGGAAGCAAAGAGTAGGAGTAAACGGGTCCTTTTCACAATGGCAGGCAGTGACTAGTGGGGTACCGCAAGGCTCAGTGCTGGGACCCCAGCTATTTACAATATATATTAATGATCTGGATGAGGGAATTGAAGGCAATATCTCCAAGTTTGCGGATGACACTATGCTGGGGGGCAGTGTTAGCTGTGAGGAGGATGCTAGGAGACTGCAAGGTGACTTGGATAGGCTGGGTGAGTGGGCAAATGTTTGGCAGATGCAGTATAATGTGGATAAATGTGAGGTTATCCATTTTGGTGGCAAAAACAGGAAAGCAGACTATTATCTAAATGGTGGCCGACTAGGAAAAGGGGAGATGCAGCGAGACCTGGGTGTCATGGTACACCAGTCATTGAAAGTGGGCATGCAGGTGCAGCAGGCAGTGAAGA
This sequence comes from Amblyraja radiata, assembly GCF_010909765.2. NCBI lineage: Eukaryota > Metazoa > Chordata > Chondrichthyes > Rajiformes > Rajidae > Amblyraja > Amblyraja radiata. The sequence goes on from NC_045970.1 coordinate 14,630,152, forward strand.
AAGCGAATGGTATGTTAGCTTTCATAGCAAAAGGATTTGAGTATAGGAGCAGGGAGGTTCTACTGCAGTTGTACAGGGTCTTGGTGAGACCACACCTGGAGTATTGCGTACAGTTTTGGTCTCCAAATCTGAGGAAGGACATTATTGCCATAGAGGGAGTGCAGAGAAGGTTCACCAGACTGATTCCTGGGATGTCAGGACTGTCTTATGAAGAAAGACTGGATAGACTTGGTTTATACTCTCTAGAATTTAGGAGATTGAGAGGGGATCTTATAGAAACTTACAAAATTCTTAAGGGGTTGGACAGGCTAGATGCAGGAAGATTGCTCCCGATGTTGGGGAAGTCCAGGACAAGGGGTCACAGCTTAAGGATAAGGGGGAAATCCTTTAAAACCGAGATGAGAAGAACTTTTTTCACACAGAGAGTGGTGAATCTCTGGAACTCTCTGCCACAGAGGGTAGTCGAGGCCAGTTCATTGGCTATATTTAAGAGGGAGTTAGATGTGGCCCTTGTGGCTAAGGGGATCAGAGGGTATGGAGAGAAGGCAGGTACGGGATACTGAGTTGGATGATCAGCCATGATCATATTGAATGGCGGTGCAGGCTCGAAGGGCCGAATGGCCTACTCCTGCACCTAATTTCTATGTTTCTATGTTTCTAACCCCTGTAAATGTGAAATGTACCCATCAGAAAACTTGTTCAAAACTTTGCTGTTAAGTAGTCTAATGTTTATTTCAGCACCTTACCTTCATGTAATTTTAAGACATATTTGAAGTACTATTGAGAAACTTTGGTTGTGTAGAGTCCCACTAATTTTAATTGTTATTAACTTTTAAGTCTGAAGAAAGGTCTAGACCCGAAATGTCACCCATTCCTTCTCTCCAGAGATGCTGCCTGTCCTGCTGACTTACTCCAGCTTTTTGTGTCTATCTTTGGTTTATACCAGAATCTGCAGTTTCTTATTATACACAAATTGTTATTGTTCTATTTGTAGTTTCAATGCAAGGCTCAATAAACTCATTTGGAATTACTTAAAAAAGATTTGTCATTTCTTTTTGCTCAGGGTACATTCAATTTTTTTAGGTTCACATCTTTCAACAAACCCAATAAATGCAAGCCACATTAATCCATTTTCAATGTGGCAATAATACATTTAAAAACACTTAAAACAATGAACATTGCATAGGAATTACCACACTATTTTATGTACACATATTTGTTGTTGGTATATTTTTAATTTCCAATGAGCATTGCTACCCATTTGTGGCATGTGCTCCTGGAAACAAACACTATAGTGACAATTGACTATAAAGTTGAGAAATCTTTGCTTTCAGCAATCAGAATAAATTATCAAACTTTCATCAAGGCATTGCACATGGAAGAATGCTTGTGATAATGTATTATATTATTATAAACTAATGCTATAAAGCTGTGCTTATAAAATGTTTAATAAATCCAATTGTTCAATTGTGTAAATTTTTTATATCTAAAAATGAAAGAAGAAAATATCATGCACTTTAAAGAAATTGGTCATTTAAAAAAAATAGCCTTACAAATAAAAGGATATTTTTAGTTTTATACTATTGTATGAAGAGGCAGATCCATGCAACTCAAAAGATAATTGAAATTCTTAAATATATTAAGCACAGAAAGCATAATCCATTTAGAGATTATCAAAAATCCAGTTGAATACCATTTTCTGCAACATTTCCTTTTACAGTGCAACTATTTAAAAACATGAATGCAGAAAAGCAGCTTACTGCAGAACCTATGGAATGAAAGGTTAACAAAAATAAATCTTAACAGTAAATTGTTAATTATGAAGATGCTAGAATACAGTTTGGAATTCTTGGTTTAAATCCGTACCTTGATCATAAGATGATGTTGACATCAGTGAATTAGTACCAGAGGTAGAAGTCTTAAACACTTGAGAGAAATTGCAAGGAAAGCATTTCATCTTCTGCAGTATGCAAACGCTGCTTTAACTTCCTCATTTGATACCTCCACGGTCCAAATGGGTGAATACCCTTGGCTCTAATAATATTTTCTTTTGCTATAGATTTTTTAGATGCCTGCATTGCATAGAACTGGTTAATGTTTTAGATCACGGAGAGCAGGCACGCGAGGGGTGGACTCTGCATTTACAGCAGTACAGTGCAGGCCCCATACGCTATTCCCAAGATGCTGCTAAGACAGGGACCATTGCACTAAAAAGAGCTGTCCAGCACATTGCCAACAATTTTAAATCCAAAATCAATGCAACTGTCACCACAGCCTACTATTTTGATCCTCTTTTGAAGTTGCACAAAATTCTGTATCAAGTAAATTTCTAACCGTTTAAATCAATCTGATAATAATTCAAAATACATTTAAAATCGTTGCTTCTGAGAAGCTAATGATTTGCAATGCAACAATGATTTTACAGTTCAAATCGGCAGCGTGACAATGTGGAAACGACTGTTACAATCAATGAAGCAGACTATCAAATAAAACTAAGCATTATCCATTTTCATTTCTTCCTTGAATACTGCAGCATGTTCACTGAGGAAATCTCAAGCTGCTGAAGTCACATGTTCATTAAATTATCTCTCAGCCAACTGCGATGATTTGACAAGTTCATTTTACAAATGAACAGACCCAGGTCAAACGATCTTGATGTTTAAAAGATATTTAGTATGGTGCTATTTAAATCTGCAAAATTTATGCCATATATAAAATTAACAATTTAATTATAATTTTAAGCTATTATAAGCGCATCAGTAATGGCTACCCTCCCAATCCCACAAAGTATTCGTTGTTTATTCAGTCTTTTTAGGAATACGTTGCATTTTCCCTTTAATTTAGATCTAAGCATGTTCAATCGTGCAGGGGTGTCAATAAATAAAACAGATGCTCATTACATTGTGTTCAGTAAATATGACTAATTTATCATGGATTGAAAGGTTATCACAGTTTAATACCTGCCCGGAATCTATCCGGGAGCACTGCTATTTCTCATCTATATGTTATTCTTCAAGAATATCATCTGAGATCAGCACACGAGTTTCCACATGAAAACGACTCTATCTTACCCTCAGGCAGACACAAACTGCTGGAGTAGCGGTAGTGGGGAAGACAGCATCTCTGGAGAGAAGGAATGGGTGACGTTTTGTGTCGAGACCCTTCTTCAGTCTGATCTTACCATCACTTCTTGTCCAACACTGAGTATTTTAGAAAACGTCTCCACCTAAATTATGGCAAGACCAAAACTACTGTCTTTCAATTATTATCTAAGCTCTGGAAGACACTTCCAACCCTTCTTTAAAATAATCTTCAAAACGTAATTCCACTGTAACATGTTAGCTGGCATATATTTTGGGGAAAAAGCAGCTGTGTTTACTCAACACTTGCCTCAGTTTTCTATTTTTCAATTAAAATACAAATTTAATTTGTTCAATAGCTTTGTTGCCAACCCACAATCTTGTAGAAAATTAGTTACTTGGAAGTAACCTGATTGAATAGAGGCAATTATAAACTGTGATCATCATAACATCAGTGGCTCTTTAGTATTGGTACCTCAAGGTTTAGATTAAATCACTCTAGTTGACTGGCTCCAGTCTAATAGGCACCATATCTATTTTGGGAAATTAACTTTAAATCTCTGCTGTTACTCTATATTTTTTCATTATCACTAAAGAATGATTCAAACAACCTTAGGATTTAACAAAAATATGACCAGATTCAGTGATATATACAGCTGCTCCTCGACCTACGATTGGGTTACACTCCGATAAACTCACCGTAAATCGAAAATATCCTAAGTCAAAAACGCATTTAGTAGAATTTGATCACGTGACCGTAAGTGAGCTGCAGCTCGCTGCCGTTGTCCGGCGTTTGCACCATCGTAAAGTCAAAATATCGAAGTCAAGTCGATCATCGTAAATCAGGGAGCATCTGATGTTCCCTAATATTTTCCGCCATCTCACACACAATTGAAAAGAAACCTTTTAAACTCATATGATAGAATTAGCAACACCTCAAATGCTGCCACCATGTTATATTGCCTATTCCACATATTAGGCTGATCCAAATTATATGAATCGGCAGTCAACCTAATTGAAGAGGTGATCAAGAAGATTGAGGGCAGTGCAGTAGACGTTGTCTACGTGGACGTTAGCAACTTTAGGTTGGTCTCGGTTAGATCATATGGGTTTCGGGACAAGCTAATTAATTGGATACAAAAAAGGCTTGAAGGTTGGAGACAGAGTGTTGGTAGAGCCCTTTTACAGGCTGAAGGCCTGTAACCAGTGGTGTGCTTCCATGTTGGTCTGTTTCCATGTTGTGTCACTCTATGATTCTCGCAATGCAACGAGCTGGATGAATGATGAAGCAAGGATAGCATGAATTTAAAAGGACTGCAATAATGAAACTTTAGTTGAATGTGAAGCTAAATTGTTGTGTGTACCTCAAACGAATAAAAACTGAGAACAAACATTGAACAGGATATCAATGGGGAATTTGAGAAAACAGTAAGATAAACACTCAAACACAAAGAGCCAGGCATGGGAATAGACAGATAACAAACAGAAACAAATCAGTTAAGAATAAACAATTATCTGAATCATGGTTCAGTTGGGCCTCTGCATGATCTTATGGGGATAAGTGGATGCAATTGCCCTGGAATCACATGGCAAGGTGTAGTAGAATGTATCTATCAAGGATAAAATCAAATAACATTTTTATATATTTGGTTTAACCATGTATAAATTACAGCTGTGTTTATATAGTCCCCCCCCCCCCGATTGATAGAATCTCCAAACAAATTTAAAAAGATTTAATAATTAAAATTATATATTTAACTTTGAAATCACTGCCAAGTGAAACATTATGGAGGAATTATAAATTCTACTATCAAACAGATTATCCTGTTCTCCAATTGTCACAGTATTTTATCATAGTTACCCACTCCTCCCAAACAAATTATTTTCTATGTAAAATATTCTGTGCTGTATAATCTTCATTGAAGATAGACAAAAAATGCTGGCTTTCGCGGGTCAGGCAGCATCTCTGGAGAAAAGGAATAGGTGACGTTTCGGGTCGAGACCCTTCTTCATACAAAGAGTCAAGGGAGAAGGAAACTAGAATTATGAAAAGGTACAAAGGAGCCCACAATAGTCAATTGTTTATGGTAGAAAATGTGATAATGATGGGAAACAAACAAGACAGCTATGGTGGGGGACAGATGGAGAGAAAAGGAATACAATGGTTACTTGAAATTAGCAAAATCAATATTCATACCACTGCGTTGCAAGCTGCCCAAGCAATATACCCCAGAACCCCTAGAACCCATAGGAACCCTAGTAACCCCGGAAACCCCAGGAACCATAAGAAGAAACTCACCTACAGGACGAGGGAATCCAAGACCCGCATCGCAATCCCGACTGGTCGCACATGGAGCCGCTCGGAACTACTCAGCATCGGACGTGGCTGCGAGAAACTGGCGTGTGAGTACTACAGTACCCTTACCGTCCCGTCAGAGCCGGGCAGGAAAGCCCCTTGGATCACCACTCCGGAGGGCAGGAGACGGAGCAAGCGCCGGGAACGGAAGCAGAAACGTGGAAGGCGAGCGGGGGTGCAGGACAGGCTACGGAGGGCTCCACAAAGACCATCGCTCCCAGGCGTCTTTCTGGCGAATGTCCGGTCACTCACCAACAAGCTGGATGAGGTAAGGCTCTGGATCAACACCCAGCGATCCCTGGAAGACTGCTGTGTGCTGATCTTCACAGAGACCAGGCTCAGCGCGCTGGTTCCCGATGGGGCTGTGGACCTGACCAACCGGTCACTGGATCGTGCTGATAGAACAAAGGACTACGGTAAGAGCAAGGGTGGCGGGCTCTGCATCTACATCAACAATGACTGGTGCACCATCCACACTGCAATAGAGAGCTACTGTTCCCCAGACCTGGAATACCTACTGCTTAAATGTAGACCGTTTTACCTGCCTCGGGAGTTTACTGTGGTTATCATCATGGCCATATACATCCCACCACAGGCTAATGTTAACCTAGCGCTAGCACAGCTGCACTCGGCCATCAGTAAGCAGCAGGATGCTCACCCCGACGGTGCCTTCATTGTTGCAGGGGACTTTAACCAAGTCGACCTACGTGCCACACTCCGCAAATTCCACCAGCATGTGCAGTGCCCTACCAGGGGCTCAAACACGTTGGATAAAGTGTACACCAACATCAAGGACGCATACAGAGCTCTCCCCCGCCCATCCCTGGAACAATCCGATCACTTCTCACTGTTTCTACTGCCTGCATACAGACCCCTCATCCGCAAGACCAAACCTGCAATAAGGACGGTCAAAATATGGCCCGAGGACGCCACCCTACAACTCCAGGACTGCTTTGATCGCACCGACTGGGACCTGTTTGCACAACAGGCTACCAGTGGTACAGAGATAGACTTGGAGGAGTACACATCCACTGTGCTCTCCTACATCAACTGCTGTGTGGAGACTGTCACAGTGGACAAGCAAATAAAGATGTTCCCAAACCGGAAACCCTGGATGAACAAGGAGGTTCAGGATCTGCTAAGGGCACGCAACAACGCCTTTAAATCCAGGGACACTTCTGCTTACAGTGCGGCCAGGTCGAACCTGAACAGAGGCATAAGAAAGGCCAAAGTCATCCACAGGCAAAGGGTAGAAGACCACTTCAATACCGCGGACACCAGAAGCATGTGGCAGGGTGTCAGGGACATCACTGACAACAAGAGCAGCCCCGCCTGCCCCCACGGTGATATCACACTGCCAACGAACTAAACACCTTCTTTGCCCGGTTCGATACTGGCAACACCACCAGGTGTGGAATAACCCCGGCCATAGCGGAGGGACAGGCCTTAACACTGAGCACTCAGGAGGTACAGTGCGCTCTGCGTAGGATCAATCCACGCAAGGCTGCAGGCCCGGATGGAGTACAGGGAAGAGTATTAAAGGACTGTGCTGGACAGCTGGCGGAGGTATTCACGAGAATCTTCAATCTATCTCTATCTCTGGCAACGGTCCCCAAGTGCCTGAAAACAGCCACCATAGTGCCGGTGCCGAAAAAGTCCAAAATCACCAACCTCAACGACTACCGGCCGGTTGCCCTGACTCCAATCCCTATGAAGTGCTTCGAAAGGCTGGTCCTCTCCCATATTAAATCCAGCATCCCTGCCTCACTGGACTCCCATCAATTTGCATACAGGGCAAATAGATCGACAGAGGATGCCATCTCTCTGGCCCTTCACACTGTCCTGACTCACCTGGACAGACAGGGCACGGATGTGAGGATGCTCTTCATTGACTATAGCTCTGCATTCAATACGGTCATCCCCACCAAGCTCACCACCAAACTCCACCAGCTAGGCCTCAGCTCACCGATATGCGCTTGGATCCTGAACTTTCTCACGGAGCGACCGCAGGCAGTGAGACTGGGCCCGCACCTGTCCTCCACCATCACCCTGAGCACCGGCACACCACAGGGTTGTGTACTAAGCCCCATGCTCTACTCCCTCTTCACTCACGACTGTGTCCCTGCATTCGACACCAACACCATCGTGAAGTTTGCAGACGACACAACAGTGATTGGGCTGATCACCAACGGTGATGAAACAAACTACAGAGCGGAGGTGCAGAATCTGGCGGACTGGTGCGCCAATAGCAACTTGGCACTAAACACCTCCAAGACCAAGGAGCTGATTATTGACTTCAGGAGGTCCCATTCTGGAGAATACGCCCCAATCTCCATTTACGGGGAAAGTGTGGAGAGAGTGTCCAGCTTTAAGTTTCTGGGCACTCACATTTCAGAAGACCTCACATGGTCCACAAACACCGCCGCGCTGGTCAAGAAGGCACAGCAACGACTGTTCTTCCTGAGGACATTAAAAAAGACTGGTCTGCCCCAACAGCTGCTGACAACGTTCTACCGCTGCACCACAGAGAGCATACTAACTTATGGCATCTCTGTGTGGTATCTCAGCTGCACGGAGGCGGAGAGGAGAGCTCTTCAGCGCGTAGTCAACAGAGCGCAGCGGATCATCGGGACAGAGCTACCAGCCTTGGAGGGCATCTACCACACGCGGTGCCTCAGGAAGGCCCTCAGCATCCATAAGGACTCATCACACCCCTGCCACGGTCTGTTTCAACTACTTCCCTCCGGCAGACGTTACAAGGCCTTCTACGCCCGAACCTCTAGACTCAGGAACAGTTTTATCCCAAGAGCTATAGCGGCTCTGAACCGGCCCTAATGAGTGCCCCCCCCCCCACCCACTCCCTTTGGACAGTCTCCCTCAGATGGTCACGTCAATCAATTCAGCTTGCTTATTTATGTATTGTATTTATTTACCTTTCTTGTACATCAGTGGAGCTGCACACTAAATCTCATTGCACTGACGTGCAATGACAATAAAAGATATATTATTATTATTATTATTATTATGAGGTGCTGTTCCTGCAAGTTGCGCGTGGCCTCACTCTGACAGTGGAAGCAGCCCAGGACAGAAAGGGAACAAGAAGGGTAATTGAAACACTTGGCAACTGGGAAACTGTGTTGGCCAAGGGGGACTGCAGGGCTCTCGCTTAACTTTTTTTCCCTGTTGCCAGCCGGGCAACCGTGGCAGCTTTTTAGGTTGCCAAATGACAGTTTAGGTGGTCATTTAAGATGGCTTGCATGACGCGTGCGATAATGTGCTCGGACGAAGTGCGTAGTTACCAGTCGGAATTATACTCAATGAAGCATTCACATATTATTTCAGCTTCAAATAAAGTCACAAACTAAACATATTCACCAATCAAGACATGATATATCCCACAATGACATGCAGCAAAATTATAAGACAGTATCTCAACTCTTTTTACACATTGCAATTAAATTCAATTTCTATTAGTTCTTTCCACTTCCAAACAAAAATGTGGTTGGATTATTATGGTAACATATATGCGTACATATAGTTGTGAATGTTGCTCATTAAATAACTACAGTACTGATACTCCATATTAAGAGCATTGATTTGCCGTTAAAATGAATTCTGTAATAACGTGTCAACGGCAGCAGTGACAATCGAACACTGCGGTTTTAATGTTTCACGTGTTTACAATTTAATTAATCCATCTTTATGGATAAAACAAATAATAACATTGGGAATTAAAACACATTTGATTGCATTCCATTATCAAACATCGTCAATGTTCGCTCTGAAGACATTCCCAGGACAATAGGGTCAGGGAGGGGGGTGTGTGTGAATCAGTGCGGGGTGGATAGATGGCGGGGGGTGGGGGGGGTTAGAAGGCAGTCGGTGCAGAATGGATGGATTGAGGCAGGTGAATTAGTACGTGGTGGTTGGAGTAGGTAAAATTATGAGGGGAGAGCACGGGGGATGTCAGTGGTGTTGAATGGGGGGGTTCAGTACGGGATGGATGGGGGTAGACAAAAGTGCTGGAGAAACTCAGCGGGTGAGGCAGCATCTATGGAGCGAAGGAAATAGGCAACGTTTCGGGTCGAGACCCTTCTTCAGACTGTTCCCCCCATTCTTCTTGAATGGGAGGATCAGTACAGGATGGATGGGGGGGGGGGGGAGATCAGCACAGGATGAATGGGGGGGGGGGGTGGGGTCAGTACAGTGTGGATCGGATGGTCTGTGCAGGATGAATGGGGGAATCACTACAGAATGAATGAGGGGGAAGGTGCAGGGTAAATGGAGGGTGGGTCAGTACGGGATGAATGCGTGGATTAGTACAGGATGGATGGAGGAGAAGTGCAGGATGGATGGGAAAGGGGTAAGTACAGGATGAATTGGGGAACCAGTGTAGGATGGATGGGGGGGTGGCAGGAGAATCAATGCGAGGTGGATAGGGTGATCAGCGCAGGATGAATAGATTGGGGGGGGGGGGGGGGGGGAGATGAGCACAGGGGATGTCCGTGAGGACTGAATAGAGGCGGGAATGGGGATCAGTGCGGGATGGAGAGGAGGGGTCCCAGGATAAGGGGGGGGGGGGGATGGAGAGGGCGTACAAGAGAGAGAGAGAGAGAGAGAGAGAGAGAGAGAGAAGGGGGGGCGAGCTATGGAGGAAGGAGGGTCAGCACTCCTCGGACAACATCGCCCCGCTGCCTTGGCCGTTGGGAACTCCTCGCCACCGCCTCCCTCCTCCGCCAGCCAACAGCAAGGTGCGGGGCCGAGCGGTGCAGCTCAAAGATCCTAAAGGTATAGTATCTTTGGTGCAGCTGCTTCAGAAGGGTCGGAGCGAATGACGGGCCCCGAACAGCGGCAGCAGCGGCCGCAACAGCGGCTCCATCACCTCCTCCTCCCGCCCCCGCCCCCGCCCGTCCTGATAAGGGCCTCTGCTTGCAAATGCAGTAACGGCGCTTTTAAAAACCCTCCCGCACGCCGAGGCCTCCCCCTCCCTCCCTCGGCGTGCGTGAGGGTTTGTTTTAAAGCGCCATTAGCGGGTTTGCAAGCAGCGGCCGCTATCAGGGCGAGCGGGGTGCGGAAGGTGGAGGAGATGGAGCCGCTGTTCGGGGGCCCGTCATTCGCTCGGACCCTTCCTCACCCCGCACCTAGTATCTTTCCCATGCATTACAGCCGTCACTGCCGACACAAAACGTCGCGTTCCTTTTCTCCAGAGATGCTGCCTGACCCGCGGAGTTACTCCGGTTTTTTGGGTCTATCTTTGGTACAAACCAGTATCTGGTTTCTAAGTCGGGCAAAATGACTCGGTGTTTAGGGTGTATAGCGGCGCTTTTGAGTGGTCAGTGGCACCCGGGCAACCACTAATTTCGAGCCCTGGACTGAGCGCAGGTGTCCAGCAAAATGATCGCCCAGTCTTTGCTTGTTGTCGCAAATATACAGTCCACACCGAGAACAACGGATACAGCAGATGACGTACCGAGAACAATGGATACAAAAGATGAAGTGCACTGAAAACAACAGGCACAGTAGATGAGATACACCGAGAACATCCAAATCTTCTTGTTTAGAATATTAGTAGGTTTTTAAAGTATTTTTGGTCTAATCTCCCATGTAATTGATAGTGTCTGCTATCTCCCATGTAGTTGATAGCAGGCACCAATGTCCTACCTGTAATCCTGCCAAATCATGTTTTATTTACTTCTCAGAGCATATCTCATATGTATTATCAATATCAAATATTTTTCTTCATCCGTTACTTCGTTGTTGTGGACCCTGACACCTCTCTTTAGATTTGGGACATGGACCTTTGGTTTATAATCCCACATTAGTCCACCCCCCCCCCCCCCCAGGAAATAATGTTAAGCTATAAACTTCTAATTTTGGTGAACTTATTCTAATTCGGATGAAAAAAGCAGGCATAAGAATAAAAACAAAGCATGAATAGGCATATACAAGGGATTAGCTGTCAATATGGTCAGTAATGGAAAAGGAGAATGTTACATGGGAGAAATCATTGGAATTTGAACCCAGATGCTTGTGGTCTTTCTCTCTGTGATTATTTCTCCCCACAACAAACTGCATCTATCAAAAACATGCTTTGTGCAATTTGCTTATTCCCAATTTCAAAATCAACTAGTTTTAATCTTTACTTAGTGGAGTGCAATTAGTACAATTGTCTCAATGACTGAGTTCAATTCTGACTCAGACGCAATTGGTTAGCACGTTTTTTCTGTGCTTTCATGGATTTTGCTCGTGCAGTGGTTTCTCAGCATGTTCCAAAAATCTGCTGATTTCTAGTTAACTGGCCGCTGCAAATTACCCTGAATATTGGTGGCTGGTGTGAGGGGAGTTGCTAAAACAGCATATTTGAGAGAATGGTGTCTAATTTCATGTGCTGAATGGCCATTTTCTATGCCATGAGGAAATATGAAACTGATAATACAAACCAGAAAAAAAGACAGATCTAAATAACACAGATGTAGAAATTTTTAGAAACATCCTGATTGATCTGCCACGCCTTTTTAGTTTTGATTATTTTGGTCTTGGTGTTAGCATTAAAGCTATACGTACCACAATATACTTCATTACGTTTTGCACGTTACATCCTGTTCATTTTTATTATGAAGCAGATAAAAAACTGTCCTGATCCCAAGGATCTTGTCAGGTATTCAGAAATTGAACTTTGTCAAATATGTTATCAGCTGAACAAAAAAAACTCAACTCCTCCAATATACCGTACACTGTTCTTAATTTTCAAAGTTGTATGCCTGGAAAGTACGTTTCAAAAGTAATTTAGATGTCCAATCAACATGTGCGACAAAAATGTATTTACAATAAAACATAAGTCAACAAAAATCCATAATTGATTTTAATCATTGGTTGTGCATCTATGGTTGATTTATATGAAAGAGTTTGTTAATAAACATTAACAAAATAAGAGTTAATAACCTCAATCAATTGTTTGTTTTAATGCTTTTTGAAGGAGAAACAATCATGAAAGGTTGAAGAGACAGTGTTGTATTATTGCAATTAAATATTCTCCAAACTGCATGGATTCAGCTGGAATTTTTCCCAAGTGGATGTAAAATAACTAATCAAAACCTAGTTTTTTGAAACAGGCTGTTGCACGCGAGTTTCAAAAAATTAAATTATCAATTGATAATTGACTAGAAACTGGATCCGTTTGTGCCTTTCTTTAATGAATAAATGCTTAATTAAAAACAATACATTATACTATTTTAATGGGTTTTTGCCCACTTCTGTTGATATTCTATCTATCAGGAAATTGTACTGGCCATTTCCTGACACGATTTACTCTATGTGATGCTGTCATCATTATTACAAATTAATTTTGGTGAATAATTATAATCCAACAAATTGAATTAACGTCACAACTTAGAACATTCATTATCTTACAATTTACTGAGATGTGTGCCAATGCGAAGCAGCGAATTTGAATGAAGATATTAAAAAATTTACAGCCAGCAATAAGAAAACATTGAAATGCATCGAAAAATCTCATTGCCGAGCATTTGTGCACTGATAACTTCTGTTCACAGGTATCTCAATCTGAGGCCCCAGAGCTGCTGCTGCAGCCTTTTGTGGCTCAGGATCACCCACTGCACAAGGCATGAATAGTCCATCTGGTCTCGAGAAGCAACTGGAGACCTCCTACACAATTATCCACCATGTCCTGTTGCACCTATCTTTCATGTATCCAGCCTATGTGGCAATAGCAGACAAAATCGATGGCATCAGCGTGCTTCATGGTAGGCGGTACATGGATAAGACAGCAACTGCATGCTATAGTTCTTATATGTGAACATCCAAGTTGTATTTTAATACTTCTTAAATGGAGTAACTCACAGCAATCCTTTTATTCCACAAAATAAAAATGTGCCAATTTTGCTATGTTTCTGTGACCTCAATTTGGTATTGGGATGAAATGGTTCCTCAGTACACCAAAAATAGGCGAAATCCATTTTCTCAGTAGGTATAGCAAAAGCACAATAATAAAAACATGTTAAATATGGTTTTCAGTTTTGGGAATTTCAGCAAAGAATAATAGAGAATAACATTCCTTCACAACATATCACGAATGAATCAAGTACATCATGAGCATGATAGCAAAATGTTTACAAAGATTCCATTATAAATATTTATAATGGATCCATTATAATTTCTGGCATAAAAGTCATCGAGAAGTTTGCACAATATTCTAAAGATACCGGTCTCATGGTACCATTTATAGGAGGATCTTGAATGTGGTTTCTGACATTTAGTCATCTTAAAAATAATAACTCACTACCTACTCTCAAGTTAAAAAATACTGAATTATGGGAGTGGCAATATTACACTAAAAGGCACAAGCCTCAAGTATTTGTAATACTAACTACCTACCATTTACAAAACTTACTGAAAATCATGAAAATCTGTCAGTTTTATTCTCTGAATTTCTGTCTTTCTTCTTCCAAAATGGTTAAGACTTCAGCAACTACTCGGGAAGTATTGTGGGCATCTGTGAAGAAGAGGTCTGGGACTTCAGTTGGGCTGCAGTAAAAATAAAAAACTGCGATCAAGGCCCAAGACAACTTGTGAGCTGTGCCACAGGAAATTTATTACAAAATTATTTAAGTGAAACACTCATGGAGCAATTAACGTTAATATAATTGTTAATACATCTCAAAAAATGAACCAGCTGGAATGGAAACCTTCTATTTTTCATTTAACAATGCAATTTGCAAAACCAAATAATCCTTCTGTATCTCACCAAGAACTGTACAGATTACTCCAGATGTGGTCAAGGGTTTCTAGAACTGTACCATAAATTCTATTTCCTTGAACCTCTTCTCTAGATATGAAGTGCACATGCATAAACCTCTCAAATTATGTTCTGTACCTATTCTGTTGATGTACGTAAACGTAATACCCAAATTACGCCCATCGAGTCTTCCAGCTTCATCACCATTTAGCAAATACGCTGTTCTACCTTTTTGTATCAGAAATAAATAATCTCAGAATGATCAAAATAGAAATCAGTGATAGTTTTGCCCTTTGACATTACCTTTGCAATCCAATGCTTCAATTTACATTGATTATAACTTGCCTACCTTAATGTTCAGCTAATTTATCTACAATTTCATTGTTTCATTCTCTAAAATATTTAGAGTTTAGAGGAGAACAAATGGATGACCTATATTTAGATTTTAATAAGGTGATACATCATGGGTTATTATCATTTAAAAAAAGGCTCTCTTTTTGTTTAGCAAGATGTAATATGTGCTGGATTTAAAATGCTTAGGATTTATATGATGACTTGGATGGACATATTATAGGTATGTTTGACAAATTGGCTGATACAAAAAGATAGGAAAACAAGTGGAATATGAGGAACCTACAAAGGAATATAGGTTAAGTGGTGGGCAAAGATCTGAAAATGGATTAGAATGCGAGAAATTTTGAATCCATCACTTTGCCAGGAGGGAAAAAAGATTATCACCTAAACTGCAGCACCTTGATACACAAGATCTTAAGTGTATGATTTGTAAATGGGCAATACGCATTTCCCCAAGTAATTAGAAAAACAGACAAAATGTTATTAATTGCAAAGGGGGGGAGTTCCCTTCAGTTTTTTGAGACATTGCACATTCTTCCTTGAAATAGGTCACCCTATTTTTAAAGGAAGCTTAATACAGCATAAGCAATTCAAAGAAGAGTTACTAAACTAATACTTGGAATAGACAGGTTGTCAAAGAAAATGTGGATAGTTAGCTTTATATCCTCTTCTAAGAAGGATTGGTTGATAGAAAGGGTCCCGAGTGGTCTTGACAAGATAGATGTGAAGAAGTTCCCTTTTTGTAAGAAAATCTAGTGCTGGGGAGGAAACAAAATCACTGTTCAAAAGTAGAGACACTCATTTAAAACAGAAACAAGGCAAACAGGTTTTCCGTTTAGAATTGTTTTTTAAAGGGTGGAAAAGGAAAAGTTGCTGAATATTTTTAAGACAATTCTAACAGGGAGGCAAATTATTGAAAAGATTCCAAGAGGGTTTTAATTTATGTTTGGAAAGCCAGTGAATAATCAAAGATGGTCAGGATCATTTTTTTACTGGAGATCCTGCTGAAAATTGAAGATTGCAAAACACTGGTGTTTACATCCTTAATGAAATGCACACACAACCCTTAAGTCAAGTCAAGAGAGTTAACAATACCACATTAGATACTGCAAGTTCAACAGCAAATGGGCCATTCGTTGCAACTGAATCAAAATATCACACACGTGACCAAATGGCATCACATAAATAGATCAAAAAATTCTTGCAAGAGATTAATCTTATTCATTGCTATTTTCCTACCTACAGAACTATAGTGCATGTCTGCTAAAGATAAGAACATTCCAGAGTTTTAAAATTCAGTTTGTAAGGGCCATTCTTTGGACAGGGAACCAAATTTCACACATGTGACCAGATGTCATTACATAAACATTAAAAAATTATTGTACGCGATTAATCTTATTCATTGCTATTTTCCTACCTACAGAACTATAATGTATGTCTGCTAAAGATATGAACATTCTAGCCTTTTAAAATTCAGAGTTTGTAAGATGTTATGAACAAAATGCTTCCATGTGAGGTCACACACACGACCAGTCACATTTGGCCTCTGATCCTAAACAAACATTGTCAGCATAACATAAAAAATTCACTTGTCAAACTTCGACAAAAATATGAATCATATATACAGTACAAAACAATATGTATTCCACAATTTTTCATATTTTTGGTCACACACACTAATGGGCCTGTCCCACTTAGGCGATTTTTCAGGCGACTGGTGACTATCAAGTTGGCGACTGTCAGAGCGGAACACACAAACACTTCACCAGCCTGTTATGCAGGCGAGAGACAGGTCAAGCGGGGGGAGCGCTATCTGAGTGAAATTCACACGGTGCAAAGCCAATGTGATACACACACCTCAATGAACAGGAAGGTTGGCGCTGTAATAAAGAAGTTAAAAGTCCTTTAAAAGAGGGGGAGAGGGGGGAGAAGAAGTGGAGACAGCTTTTAAGAAGCCAGAGATGCACGGATGTGAAGCTCGGTGGATATTAACATCGGTTATCGGTTATCCTTGGTTTTGAAAACCACTCTTTCGTTTTTTCCCCCAATGAACTAATGAAATTCACCGGTCAGCACTGGCTACAACGTACGAGAACCTGAGAACCTTCAACCTCCTGGCAGCCCACGAGGACCTCCTGGCGACCCACCTATGGCACGAGAATTCTCGCTACTCTCCATGGCAGCTTCATTCTAGTCACCACTAATTTTTCAACATGTTGAAAAGTATGTGGCGACCATAATTAGCGAACTTCTCACGACCATGAAGGCGACTCACCAGCAACCACCCTCGAACATGTGGCGACTGCATAAGTCTCATAATACAGGACTCTTTCGAGGCCCTGTAATTGGAATGAGTACACTTTAAATCCTTTAACGAGGATCTCTGCCACAGAAGGTAGTTGAGGCCAGTTCATTGGTTATATTTAAGAGGGAGTTAGATGTGGCCCTTGTGGCTAAAGGGATCAGGGGGTATGGAGAGAAGGCAGGGATGGGATACTGAGTTGGATGATCAGCCATGATCATATCGAATGGCGGTGCAGGCTCGAAGGGCCGAATGGCCTACTCCTGCACCTATTTTCTATGTTCTATGTTTCCTGCAGTCGCCTAAGTGGGACAGGCCCATAAGAATGGACCAAATTATAGCTATCAAATTTGAATTATGCTAATTTAGGAACTTCAAACATAAGAAGTCTTGTGTTACAAGGAAGGGCATAGACTAATAGTTTTTAAAGATGACTGTAATGTCTCCCAAGAGTTCATGGTTTTCAGCCTGAGGCACTAGTTCAATTATTTGCTGTATAAAATGTTTATGCATTATCAATTTTCAGTTTAATAATTAATCTCACAAACTTTGAAGATGCTGCACAAAAAGGAACAACAAAGCTAAGACAAATTACAATGGGAATAAAAAACAGTCAGAGGAATTTGAGAATACTTCAAAGTAAAATACAGTGGAGTCATTTAAAGATAGCAAATATCAGATCCCTAAAAACAAGATCCATTAGTGATACGGAGGACCGTTGACACAACAAAGTGACGATGAGATTTATAGTCGTAAATTGGTTTATTTACAAAAAGAAAGTGCAGACATGTCAGAGAGGAACAAACTGGTATTTATGGAGAAAGAAAAATGGGAAGACCAGTTTTGTTTAGTATAGTTGATTGTCACTTGTACAGTGAAAAGCGTTTTCGTTGTCTGCTATCTAGTCAGCAAAACAATACATGATTACAATCAAGCCATCTACAGTGTAAAGATACAGGATCAATGGAATAATGTTCAGTTCAAGATAAAGTCCAGTAAAGTTTGATTAAAGATAGTCCGAGGGACTCCAATGAGGTTGATGGTAGGTCAGGACTGGTCTCTAGTTGGTGATAGGATGGTACAGCTGCATTTTAACAGCTAGGAAGAAACCATTATCAACTAATGATGAAGAGAAGAGTATCAGAGGCAGAAAAGCAAGATAGATGTGTGGTTAGGCAATGTTATAAATACTGAAACATGTTTCTTTAGGGATACGTGGTACAGGATTAACTCAAACTCAAAAAAAGGATGTTACCAGTATAAAACTGTCAGAGCACAATCCTGAAATTCCCATTTGACATTATTGTGACAGCAGTGTCTACCACAAATGCAGCATTTCAAGAAGGCCTAACTCATGAGAAGATGTATCACCAAAGAGGGCAGTTGTACAAAAACAAGTCCAATCTTCTTTACATAGCTGCCATCAACTACAAGACACTTAAATTGAGAGGCCCGTGATCTTATGAAATACATGGACTTGGAGTTCAAATATTTCCCGGGAGCTATAATTCTGTCAACTGAAAGATGAGGAGAGAGGTATCAAATTGATCCAGACCTACGATTTCCAAGATATTGCCACATAGAATGAAAACTTAGGTATTCTACTGTACACATGTAGGTTTGCTGGACTGGTATTGCAGCAGGACATCATCGACCACTTTAATCATGGGCACCTCACCCCACTCCGCTGCTTCACTCGGTTTGAGAATAAAACAGGTTCGGATAGCTAGATTGAATGCTGGTAATAGACTCGTTTGGAGCCTGTGTTCCAACCAGTGATGATTGCAGTGGAGATTTATGGAGAAAGGAAAGAGAACAAATTCAAGCAAATAATTAAATGATAGAAAGAGAAAGATGGAGATCAAAATATTATATTAGCACCTCAGGATCAGATGGTCAGAGGGATCACAGAGGCCACAAGAGACATTGTGTGAGAGTGGGGTATGGGGATAATGATGAAAAGTTAACTGGGAACTTGCAGCAGTGAGGTCCCACTGGATAATTGTGGTGATGGCAATTGTCCCGCAGCCATTAACGCCGCGCCGGGCGATGCAAGGCCGCGCTCCGGGTCTTGTTGTTGGAGCCCCCGGCGGGCGCTAGCAAAGTCCCGCAGCCATTGTCCAAGCCGCGCGGGGCGGTGTTGTAAGGCCCCGCTCCAGGTAATCTTCGACCCCGCGACTCGGGCGGGAGAAGTCGCCGATGCGGAAGCCCCGAAAAGCGGTCTTCCCAGCAGGGACCCGCGGGCTCCCGATATTACTGTCCACCGTACCTGCGGTTGGAGCCTCCGAATCTCCCAAAGTCGGGTCGCAGCAGCGCGCCACCACAGCTCCACCCGCTCCGAACTCGGCCAGCTCCGTGATGGTGATAGCTCTGCAGCTCCGCGACTGGAGCCCCCAGGTCGTTCCTGCTGGAGGCCGCTCCACGTTGCAGCCCCAATGACAACGGAGACCCAACAGGGAAAAGGTCGGGTTCTCCGTGCAGGGGAAAGATTGAAAAAGTTTCCCCCCCACACGCACACACACACGCACCCCATCAAAAAAAAAAAAACTACATTAAAACGGGACAAAAAATAACAAAAGGACAGACGGACTGCAGAGGCAGCTGCGACGTGAGTCGCGCCGCCCACCGTGCAATCATCATGCAATTGAATTTCTAGATAACAATCTAGATTATATCAATACAATTAGCAGGTTAAAACACACCTCATTTTTTGAATGCACAACACAGATTTAAAAACAATACCATATTCACAATTTCTGAGGATTCAACTATTTCCATTTACATTATGACATCTATTGTTACATTACTTGTTAATCACTTCATTTTATCTTTTGTAATTTCCCCGTTCTTTCCTCCTACTGCTTTCTCTAACGTAACTATAGCAAGATCCAATCAGTCATAGAAACATAGAAAATAGGTGCAGGAGGCCATTCGGCCCTTCGAGCCGAATGATCATTGTGATCATGGCTGATCATCCCCTATCAATAACCCGTGCCTGCCTTCACCCTAGTCCATTGATCTGAAATTTCAACTCTCTGTAAATTATTGTTACACCTTCTGATCATTTCTTAAAGTCTCATTGTTTTACTTTTGTGTGGCAAAACCAGTTAGTTTTTCCAAGCAAAACAAAATAGCAGTGAAATAAATAGCATTTAAATACCATTTAAATACCATGGACGACGCAAAGCCACTACAAAGATAAAGCCAACTACAAATAACCTGTTTTCTTTGTTGCTTCAAACCGAGGAGCACCTGAATTAACAAGTTTCAATCAAGATGGCAATGCAAGTAAATGTAACACAAAATGCAGTAAAATAGGAAAACTTACTCCAATGTCACTAGTTGTGGAGAGTCATTGCCAATGGTAAAGAAGGTAGAAAATGAAATAAAGTGGCCAAATAATACAAACTACACACAATTGTTGGAACTGTTCAAGAATACAACAGTTTCCACGTGAACATTCAGTCAAATGCATAAAACTGAATTTACTCAGGTTAAAGAACAGCACATTTTGTGTCTATCTTTGGTTTACACCAGCATCCGCAGTTCCATCAGGGCTCTCACTTAACTTTTTTTCTCCATTACCAGCCGGGAAACCTAGGCAGCTTTTTAGGTTGCCAAATGATCGTTTAGGTGGTTATTTAAGATGGCTTGAATGACGAGTGCGATAATGTGCTTGGACGAAGTGCGTAGTTACCAGTCGGAATTATGCTCAATGAAGCATTCACATATTATTTCTGCTTCAAATAAAGTCACAAACTAAACATATTCACCAATCAAGACGTATATATACCACAATGACATGCAGCAAAACTATAATACAGTATCTCAACTCTTTTTACACGTTGCAATAAATGCAATTTCTATTCTTTCTTTCCACTTCCAAACAAAAATGTGGTTGGATTATTCAGCGTATGATCAACCTCGGTGAGATCAAGCGCAGGTTTGGTGATCGCTTCTAACACTTAGTTCTCAATAACCAACCTGATCTCCCGGTGGCTCAGCACTTCAACTGCGCCTCCCATTACGAATCTGACCTTTCTGGCCTGGGCCTCCTCCATGGCCAGAGCGAGGCCACCGCAAATTGGAGGAACAGCACCTCATATTTCGCTTGGGTAGTTTACAGCCCAGCGGTATGAACATTGGCTTCTCCAATTTCAGGTAGTCCTTGCTTTCTCCCTCCTTCCCTTCCCATTCCCAGTTCTCCCACAGCCTACTGTCTCTGCGTCTTCCTTTCTTCCCCCCCCCCCCCCCCGACATCAGTCTGAAGAAGGGTCTCGACCTGAAACGTTGCCTATTTCCTTCGCTCCATAGATGCTGCCTCACCCGCTGATTTTCTCCAGCTTTTTTGTCTACCACCTATTCACACAAGTTCTGTTATTCCACTTTCCTCACCCACTCCCTACACATTAGGGGCAATTTTGCAGAGACAAGTTAACCTACAAATTCAATGAGTCTTTGGGATGTGGGATGAAACCCACACGCTTGCAGGGAGAATGTGCAAATTCAATACAGACAATGCCCGAGGACATGATCGAGCACAGATCTCGGGTGTGTGAGACTGCAAGTCAAACAGATGTGCCACTATATTTTGTTTTCCAACAGACAAAAAATTATGCGTTGATAACTTGGTTACTAAAAAAAATAAAGTATCAATTTTCAGTCTTAAATCTCTAAGTCACGCCGAGGCAGTGACCATGTACAGGGCGGCCGATGATGTGCTGGCCGTGGCAGTGCGCATGTGCAGAGGGGAGTATGTGCTAGCCGTGGAAGTGCGCATGTGCAAGGCGGCCGGTCATGCTGGCGGATAAGGAGCGGCCGGAGAGCAGAGACCCGGCGGCCCGGACACGGAGAGTGACAGAGAGAGAGATAGAGAGGGGGGCCTGCTCAGAGTTGAACGGTAGGTGTCCCGTCAAAATGACACCGCTTTTAGGTTGCCCGGCGGGACTTTAGGTGGCCATTGGCAACCGGGCAACCATTAATTTCAAGCCCTGTTCATACGCATAGTTCTAATGCTTACCTTGATCCAACTCCGAGAAAAGAACGACTATTTTGTAACACTTATCCAAGATTGCTATTTCATTTATGAAACAATGTGGGCTCATAATTCAAATTATTTTACACCATAACTACGTTAAATATTTTCCACTATCACCATTCTTGTGGTCCTTCCTTTCATAATACAGGTTTCAAAACAAAAAAAGAGTAAATTTCTATTCCGGAATATGTTTCTATCTTCTAGATTCTGTTTCCTGACCTACAAATGATTACTTTAAAACCACATCTCTACTTTGTTTTTGGAACATAAATTAACGCATCACTTTGCATCTTTTTTTCTAGTTAATGATAATAATCATTTCTTCTTAGTAATCCATTGAGGCAATGTTTGGCTCAGATTACATGGATAGGGATATATAGAGGGAATTATTTACTCCATTTAGATGAAGTAACATATGGCTGCTTTCAATAAAAAGCATATTGAAACTTGTTCACTATTTTGGATCACTTGCACAACATTATTTTTAAGTAGTTCATGCTCTATGTCCTTGTAATATGTGAGATAATAGGTTTTCAACATCTCACTGAAGTGAAACACTAACTTTAATTTTTAATTTGGGAGCTCCCTTAATCTAACTGGTACATTATTATATTTACTATTTAACATATAAGACAAAACATGCGCTTGTTGCTTGTAATGTAAAAATTGAAGCTCTTCTACGATGCTCTTGTTGGCAGACAGTCGGAAGTGGTCAAATCGGAGATAGTCTGCAAGATGTTCATCAGTCAATGAAAGTAAGCATGCACGAACAGCAGGCAGTGAAGAAAGTGAATGGCATGTTGGCCTTCATAACAAGAGGAGTTGAGTATAGGAGCAAAGAGGTCCTTCTGCAGTTGTATAGGGCCCTAGTGAGACCACACCTGGAGTATTGTGTGCAGTTTTGGTCCCCCTAACTGGAGGAAGGACATGCTTGCTATTGAGGGAGTACAGCAGGTTCACAAGGTTAATTCCCAGGATGGCGGGACTGTCATATGCTGAGATAATGGAGCGGCTGGGCTTGTATACTCTGGAATTTAGAAGGATGAGAGGGATTTTTTTTGAAACATATAAATTATTAAGGGTTTGGACACGCTAGAGGCAGGAAACGTGTTCCCGATGTTGGGGGAGTCCAGAACCAGGGGCCACAGTTTAAGAATAAGGGGTAAGCCATTTAGGACGGAGATGAGAAAACACTTTTTCACGCAGAGAGTTGTGAGTCTGTAGAATTCTCTGCCTCAGAGGGCAGTGGAGGCCAGTTCTCTGGCTGCTTTCAAGAGAGAGCTTGATAGAGTCAGGGGATATGGGGAGAAGGCAGGAATGGGGTACTGATTGTGGATGATCAGCCATGATTACATTGAATGACGGTGCTGGCTCAAAGGGCCAAATGGCCTACTCCTGCACCTATTGTCTATGATGGTCGGGTGCTCATCTGTGGGATCATGGTCCAGGGGTGGTGTCCTAGAGCTGGCGCGTGGCTTCCGCGCGGTAGAAGTCAGCTTGCCATGGGACCTCCCTTGTCAGCAGGGTTTCTGTCTGACCCCCCTCCCCCCCAACCTGCAACCTTATCGTTCCCCACCCCCGGATAGCCCAGCTTTACCGTCTTCCCAAAATTCATAACTGCCCTGGCAGAACCAAATGTTTCTGCCTGCTCCTACCCCACTAAAATCATTACCATGCACCTCGACTCCATCCTATCCCCCCCGGTCCAATCCCTCCCAACCTATGTCCAAGATACCTCACAAGCACTTTGTCGCTTTAACGACTTCCGTTTTCCAGACCCATGTTCCCTTATCTTTACTAAGGATGTTCAGTCATTCTACACCTCCATCCCCCACCAGCAAGGCCTTTAATTCCTTGTTTTTTCCTCGACTGCAGATTCTTCAATTTGATGCAATTTCCATCCTGCACACAAATTCCCTTGGACCATCTCTGACACCTCCCTCCACTTTCTTGATCTCACCATCACAGGAGATTGACTAACGACTGAGCCCACTGACTCCCAGAACTATTTAGACTACTTCCCATCCTGCCTCCTGATAAGACTCCAGACATTAGTGTACACAGGAGTGGTGGACATTGCCCAATCCATCATGGGCACTGGCTTCCACACCTTAAACAGATCTACTGGAAGCGCTGCCTGAACAAGCCAGCAAATATGATTAAAGTCCCACGCCATCCTGACCACCTTCTCTTCTTCCTGCTATCATTGGGAAGAAGGTACAGGAGTCCGAGATCTACTGCCTCCAGCTTCAAGAACAGTTTCCTCACATCAACCATTATACACACCATTGAGGATAAATGGGGATACTGTGGATAGGGTGAGCTGTTTTAAATATCTGGGAGTCCACATCTCTGAGGATCTGACATGAACATCACACGCCTCAGCACTCGTGAGTAAGGCAAGGCAGCGCCTTTCCAACCTCAGGCAATTGAGGAAATTCAGAGTGTTTCCGAGGATCCTCCAGTGCTTCTACTCAGCGACTGCGGAAAGCATCTTGTCCGGAAATATTACCATCTGGTTTGGGAATTGCTCTGCCCAGGACAAGAAGGCTCTGCAGAGAGTAGTGCGTTCGGCCGAACGCACTATGGGAACTTCACTCGCCCCCCTGCAGGAACTATACATCAGGAGGTGCAACTCCAGAGCCAATAAAATCATGGGAGACCCCTTCCACCCCTGCAACGGACTGTTCCTGCTGCTACGGTCAGGCAAACGCCTCCGTTGCCATGCTGTGAGAACGGAGAGGTTGAGAAGGAGTTTCTTCCCAGAGGCCATTAGGACTGTAAACTCCTATCTCACCAGGGACTAACTTTTACTGTACCACTCTACTGTTTTGTTTTTTTAAAGTGCTGTTTTTTTCCCTTTTTCCTTCCGCCCACAATATTTTATACGTAAAATAATATGTGATTCTGTTCCATTCTGTTTGTAGTTTGTTTGGTTGTTTGTTTGTTTGTCTTTTTGCACAAAATCCGCGAGCATTACCACTTTTCATTTCACTGCACATCTCGTATGATGCAAGTAAATCAAGATGGCGTCGCGTGCACAACGCGAGGCTCTGCATCTCCATAGTTTTTGTAAGTTAGTTTACTTTTTGTTAATAATTACCTTAGTTTTTGCTCGGAGCACTCGAGCGAAGACTCTGTACGGCCGTCAGGAGCTACTGGAGCCCGGTCGTCTCTGCACAACGAGCCCCAGAAGCGACTTCCAACTGCCGCCGGAGATCGCCAGGACAATGCAGTCTAGCGGGCCAGCTCCCCCGACAGGAAGTGCCCTGAGGTGGCGCAGGGACCGTAAACAAAGACGTGGGAAGCGGGGAGGCTATCGAGCTAGGCTAAAATTAAATCCTCACCAGCCAGCTCTGCCAAGCATTTTCCTCGCAAATGTTCGGTCCCTGGTGAGTAAAATCGACGAACTACAGCTGCGGATCACCACACACAGACGGATCGCCGACTGCAACGCCATGGTCTTTACCGAAACATGGCTCAACGATAACATCCCGGACAACGCCATCGAGCTGGATGGGCGCACTGTCTTCAGGGCCGACAGAACAGCGGAGGACTCCGGTAAGACCAAGGGCGGCGGACTGTGCATTTATGTGAACAACTCGTGGTGTACGAACGTTGTTTGGATTGGTAGTCACTGCTCTGCTGACCTGGAATACCTGATGATAAAGTGCAGGCCCTTCTATCTGCCCAGGGAATTTACATCGATTGTTATCACTGCAGTCTATGTCCCCCCTGGACACTAATGCCAGGCTAGCAATGGAAGAGCTGCAAGCTGCTATCAGCAAACAACTAACTGCACACCCAGAAGGGCTTTTATTGTTGCGGGTGATTTAACCAGTCCAACCTTAAAACTGTACTCCCCAGGTTCCATCAGCATGTTTCCTGCCCAACCAGAGGAGACAATATTCTGGACTTAGTATATACTAATATCACTGAAGCCTACAAAGTCCTCCCCCTCCCGGGTCAGTCTGACCACCTCTCTCTGTTCCTGCTCCCCAAATACACACCTCTGATCAGACGTGTGAAACCAACCATGAGGACAGTGAAGGTTTGGCCTGAGGGGGCTGTCTCTGTGTTACAGGAACAGTTTCAGCAAACAGACTGGAGTCTGTTCGTCACCCAGGCCACCTTTAACTCCCAAGTGGACATTAACTCATACACCTCAACCGTTTTGGACTATATAAAATTCTGCACTGACAACGTCACTACCCACAAACAGATAAAGACCTTCCCTAACCAGAAGCCGTGGATGAGCAGGGAGGTCAGACTCCTGCTGAAGGCTCGCGATGCTGCTTTTAAATCTGGCGACGCTGAGGGATACAGCTCATCCAGGGCCAATCTGAAAAAGGGAATTAGGAACGCTAAACTCAATCACAAACGGCAGATCGAGGAGCATTTCCAAAACAACTCCGACCCCAGGCGCATGTGGCAAGGAATCAAATCCATTGCCGATTACCATAAAGTTAACACTCCCCCCCCCCAGACAACGCCTCCCTTCCTGACGAGCTAAACCACTTCTATGCTCGTTTTGACCGGGACAACAAAACTCCAGCCATCAAAGCTGCCCCACCCCCGAACGAACAACCTCTCAGTCTCTCCACCTCTGCTGTACAAGGTGCACTGAGCAAGGTGAATGAGCACAAAGCTGCCGGCCCCGATGGCATCCCTGGGCGTGTGCTCAGGGCATGTGCTGGACAACTGTCCCCGGTCCTCACTGACATTTTCAATCTGTCACTGGCCCAGGGTGTCGTCCCCACTTGCCTCAAGACCTCAACCATTGTGCAAGTGCCCAATCAGCTTCAGGGAGTCTCAACGACTTCCGCCCAGTGGCACTCACCCCTGCCATCGCAAAGTGCTTTGAGCGGCTGATCTTGTCTCACCTCAAAGCCAGCCTCCCCCCCACACTGGACCCCCATCAGTTTGCCTACCGGACCAACAGGTCTACAGAGGACGCCATATCGGCGGCCCTACACTCAGCCCTGACCCACCTGGACAGCAATAACACCTACATCAGGTTGCTGTTCATTGATTTCAGCTCCGCCTTTAACACTGTCATCCCCGCTAGCTTGATCACCAAACTCAGCGGACTTGGCATCTCCACCTCCCTCTGCAACTGGACACTGGATTTCCTCACCAACAGACCACAGTCTGTTAGGGTCAACAACCTCACCTCCTCCACTATAACACTGAACACCGGCGTGCCACAGGGCTGTGTGCTCAGCCCTCTCCTCTACTCCCTCTTCACCCATGACTGCATCCCTAAGTATGGCTCCAACGCCATCATTAAATTTGCCGACGACACCACGGTGGTAGGACTGATCAGTGACAACGATCAGTCAGACTACAGGGAAGAGGTCCAGCACCTGGCAGCCTGGTGTGCCAACAATAACCTCGTCCTCAACTCCAAGAAGACGAAGGAAATTATTGTTGACTTCAGGAAGAACAGAGGGGGCCAGACATACCCCCATCCATATAAACGGGGCTGAGGTGGAGCGCGTCTCCAACTACAAATTCCTCAGGGTACACATCTCGGAGGATCTGTCCTGGTCCCTCAATACCACCAAACTGATCAAAAAGGCGCAGCAGTGCCTTTACTTCCTGAGGAGGCTCAAGAAAGCTCACCTGTCCCCCCAGATCCTGACCAACTTTTACCGCTGTACCATCGAAAGCATCCTGACCACCTGCTTCACGGTATGGTATACAGCAGTTGCACCACAGCAGATAGGAAGGCACTACAACGGGTGACGAAAACCGCTCAGCACATCATCGGTGCCCTGCTCCCTGCCATGGATGCCCTCCACCGAAAACGGTATCTGAGACGGGCCAGGAAGATCATCAAGGACCCCTCTCACCCTAACCATGGACTGTTTGCCCTCCTCCCATCAGGGAGGCGGTACAGGAGCCTCAGGTCTCGAACTAGCAGGATGAGGAACAGCTTTTTCAACAACACACTTACATTGCTGAACTCGGAGTCCCGTCGCTAGATATCTCCATCCACATTGTTAACCAGTACTCTTCTTACTCTAATGTATGCTTGTTCTGTATTTTTTTAAATTCCTATCTTGCACTATGACCAGACGCTAAATTGCATTTCGTTGTACCTATACTTGTATCTGTGCAATGACAATAAAGTTGAATTGAATTGAATTGTATGTGACGATTAAACTTGACTTGACTTGAGGTTCTTGAATCACCCTGGACTCCATGAGCACAACCTCAGCACCAAACAACTGTGGACTCTGCTCTTCCATGGTTGCTCTATGTTTTAGTTTTGTTTGACCATGGTCTAATTTACTAACAATTACAAGTAATTTATTGCTTTTTATTTTTGTTATTGCTGTGTCTAATGTGTCGGCAAAGCTGCCATAAGTAAGAATTTCATTGTTCCAGAGCATATTACAAATAAACACTTGATACCTTGCAGAAAAAGTAGGCTAACTGACAACAGGGACTGTGGCAAATATTTGTTTGCTGGACTGGAAGTGGATGAATAATGGTATTCTTTAGGGTCTGGTGTTTAAGCCCATTCTTAGTCACGTGTGCGACCAAAATTATGAAAAATTGTGGAATACATCTCTTCTAATTCTACAAGCATTACAGGTATATTGTTTTGAACTGCATATATGATTCATATTTTTGTCATAGTTTATCAAGTGAAATTTTTATGTTATGCTGACAATATTCATTTTGGGTCAGAGGTCAAATATGACTGGTCACATGTGTGACCTCCCAATGAAACATTCTTTTCATAACTCAGTTTTATCTTACAAACTGAATTTTAAAAAGCTAGAATGCTTTTTAGCAGACATGCATTATAGTTCTGTAGGTAGGAAAGTAGCAATGAATAAGATTAATATCTTACAAGAATTGTTTAATGTATTGCTTTATGTGATGCCATCTGGTCACGTGTGTGATATTTTTGTTCACTTTCCAAAGAATGGCCCTTAAGGCTACTGCTTTTTAGGTGCGTGGGTGCTAAATTTGCAGAAAACACTGAACTGCAAAGATGATAGTTGCAGATGGATATAAATAGGCTGCTGGAATGGTAAATGAGATGACTACAGTTGCTAGGGTAGATTGAAGATTTTAACAGAAGGCTGACAGAATGTGTAAAGTATATAAAACAATGCGTAATCTGAGCAAAATGGATAATGGAAGGGTGTTTCCTCTGGTGGAGAGCTCAAAGGCTATAAATAGATCCAAATAAAGGGACGAAAATAAAGAGCGACAGAAGAAGAAACTTATGTGTATGTGTGGTTGCAATCTGAAATGCACTACCTGCAGATGTGGGGTAGGAGGATTGCATCATGGTTTTCACGAAGAAACTGGGTAAATATACAGTGGAGAAGGAGAAACTGATAGGGAGAATGGAGTCACAAGGAACTTCTCTCAATGCTTCCCACACCTCCCCCACCCCCGTGCTTCCTGTTGAAGTTTCTATAAGAGACCGGAGCCTAAACGTCGCTTGGCCATTCCCTCCAACAGATGCAGCCTGGCCGGCTTAATTATATTCACTGGAATTTAGATAGGTGAGAGGGGAACATATAAATATATAAAATTCTTAAGGGATTGGACAGGCTAGATGCAGGAAAAATGTTCCCTGGGGGAGTACAGAACCAGGGTCACTGTTTAAGAATAAGGGGCCATTTAGGACTGAGATGAGGGAAAACCTTTTCACCCAGAGAGTTGTGAATCTGTAGAATTCTCTGGCACAGAAGGTAGTGGAGGCCAAATCACTGGATGTATTCAAGGGAGAGTTACATTTAGCTCTTGGGGCTAACGGAATCAAGGGATGTGGGGAGAAAACAGGAAAGGGGTGCAGATTTTAGATGATCAGCCATGATCCTATTGAATGGTCGAAGGGCCGAATGGCCTACTCCTGCACCTATTTTCTGTTTCTATTACTCCAGTGCTTTCCTCAAGATTCCAGTATGAGTTCCTTGTGATGGACACAAAAATGCTGGAGTAACTGGAGGTAGCATCTCTGGACAGAAGGAATGGGTGACTGTTCGGGTCGAGACCCGGGTCAGACTGGTTAGGGATTAGGGAAACGAGAGATATAGACAATGATGTGGAGAGATAAAAAACAATGAATAAAAGATATGCGAAAAACGTATCGATGATAAAGGAAACAGGCCATTTTTTGCTGTTTGTAGGGTGAAAACAAGAATCTAGTGCAACTTGGGTGGGGGAGGGTTAGAGAGAGAGGGAATGCTGGAGCTACCTGAAGTGGGAGAAATCAATATTTATACCACTGGGCTGTAAGCTGCCAAAACAAAATATGAGTTGCTGTTCCTCCAATTTGCATTTAGCCTCACTCTGACAATAGAGGAGACCTAGGACAGAAAGGTCTGTGTAGGAATGGGAAGGAGAATTGAAGTGTCCGACAGCCGGGAGATCAGGTAGGTTCAGGCAGGCTGAGGGAAGGTGTTCCGCGAAACGATCGCCCTTTCTTGGTTCTGGACTGCTGGTTCTGGACTCTCCCAACATCGGGAACATTTTTCCTGCATCTAGCCTATCCAATCCCTTAAGAATTTTATATGTTTCTATAAGATCCCCTCTCATCCATCTATATTCCAGTGAATATAATTGAGTGGGTCAGGCTGCATCTGTTGGAGGGAATGGTCAAATGACGTTTCGGCTCCGGTCTCTTGGTGAGACTTCAACAGGAAGCACTGGGGATGTGGGAAGCATTGAGAGAGGTTCTCCCAGAACTCCGATGGGAGTTCTGGGAGAACTTGTTCAATGTGGCTGCAGATTGACACAAAATGCTGGAGTAACTCGGTGGGACCGGTAGCATCTCTGGAGAAAAGGAATAGGGGATGTTTTTTGTCGAGACCCTTGACAAGACTCTCAATCCGAAACGTCACCCATTCCTTCTCTCCAAAGTTACTCCAGCATTTTGTGTCTTGGGTGTAAACCAGCATCTGTAGTTCCATCCTACACATTGTTCAGAGTAGCCATGCTTGAAGATAGACACAAAATGCTGGAGTAACAACGGGTCAGGCAGCATCACTGGAGAGAAGGAATGGTGTCGTTTCGGGCCGAGACCCCGATGGAGTAATGCTTTGGTAAGGGGCCGAAATGGAGGTGATCGGTCGAATAGCCTTGGTTATACTCCCATAGCTATCTAGACTACACTTCTTCAGACCCTGCTTCCTGTAAAGACTATCCCCTACGCCCAATTCCTCTGTCTACGCCGCAACTGCGCCCAGGGTGAGGTTTTCCATACCAGGTCATCGGTCACCAGTCACCATTCACATCACCCATACCAACGGCAACTTTTTTTATTCAGTCCTGAAAACAGACACAAAAAGCTGGAGTAACTCAGCGGGACAGGCAGCGTTCTGGAGAGGAATAGGTGGTGGGAGTTTCAGACTGAAGAAAGGACTCAACCCGAAACGTCACCTATTCCTTCTCTCCAGAGATGCTGCCCGTCCCGCTGAGTTACGCCAGGATTTTGTGTCCATCTTCGGTGTAAACCAACAACTGCAGTTCATTCCTGCACTTATATATTAACAGACCGCCAAAGGGCAGCAGCAGGACCGGGTGCCAGTAGGTGACTCGCCCGTCACGTCCCTGGCTGTGGCCCGGCCTCAAGCGGCCGCACAAGCACCACCCCGACCCTTTGAGAACCGAATGGCACTCACCTTCTGCCACCTCCTCGTCCACGGCACCTTTCACCTGGGAGAAACACCACTGCAAGTCGAGGTTGCTGCCAGCGCCGAGCCCTGCTGAGCAAACACTCACTGTGAGCTAATGCAGGTAGGTGAGGGGAGTGGGAGGGGCGACAGGGGATGGTGGGGCAGCGGATGGGTGGGGAAGGGAGGGGATGGAGGGGGATGGAAGACAGATGAGGGGGAAGGTGAGAGGAGGAGGAGAGGTGAGGGGGGGGGGGTAGAGTGGAGGTGATGGGCAGGGGAGAGAGATATGAGGGAGGGGAAAGTGTGGGAGGTGAGGGTGGGAGAGGTGAGTGAGAAGGTGGACGGGTGAAGAGGTGGGTGTGAGGGGGGAAAGGGGTGGGTGGGGAGTGAGCGGGGAGAGGGGCGGTTGGGGAGTGAGCGGGGAGAGGGGCGGGTGGGGAGTATGCGGGGAGAGGGGTGGGTGGGCGTGAGGGGGAGAGGGGCGGGTGGAGTGTGAAGGGGGGGGGAAGAGGGGAGGGTGGGCGTGAGGGGGGAGCAGGGTCGGTGTGGGGGGCGGGGAGAGGGGACGGGTGGCAACTAGGGGCAGAGGGGCGGGGGGGGGGGAGAGGGGGGGTGGGAGTGAGGGGGAGAGGGGAGGGTGGGCATGACGGCAGACGAGAGGGAGTGTGTTGGGGGGGGGAGAGGGAGGGTGGGGGGAGAGGGGGAGAAGAGGGGAGGGGGAAGAGGGGAGGGGGGGGGGGGGGGAGGGGAGGGGGGAGGGGGCGGGGGTGGGGGGAGGGGAGGGGGGGGGGGGAGGGGGGGGGGGGAGGGGGGGTGGGGAGGGAGGGGGAAGAGGGGCGGGAGAGGGGGGGGAGGGCGTGAGAGGGAGGGGGGCGGGAGGGGCGGGGAAGAGAGGGCGAGGGGAGAGGGTGTCCGAGGGGGGGGGGAGAGAGGGGGGGGGGAGAGGGGGGGGAGGGGGGGGGGGGGGAGAGGGGGGAGGGGGGGAGGGGAGGGGGAGAGGGGGTGAGGGGGGAGAGGGGGGGGAGGGGGGAGGGAGTGGGGAGGGGGGAGGGGGAAGGAGGGAGGAGGGGGGGGAGAGGAAGGGGGAGGGGGGGGCGGAGGAGGGGGGAAGAGGGGGAGGCAGGGGGGAGGATGGGGGGGGGAAGGGCGGGAGAGGGGAGGGGGGGGCGGGGGGTGGGGGAGGGGGGAGGGGGAGGGGGGGGCAGAGGGGGGGTGGGGGAGGGAGGGGGAAGAGGGGGGGTGGGGGAGTGAGGGGGGTGAGAGGGGGGGGGGGGGGGGTGGGGGGGGGGGTGGGAGGGAGAGGGGGGGGGGGGCGGGGAGAGGGGGGGGGGGGGTGGAGAGGGGAGGGGGGGGGGGGGGGGTGGGGGGGGGGGAGGGAGGGGTGAGAGGGGGGGGGGGGGAGGGGGGAGAGGGGGGGGGGGGAGGGGGGAGAGGGGGGGGGGGGGGGGGGGGGAGAGGGGGGGGGGAGGGGGTGAGAGGTGGGGGGGAGGGGGAGGGTGAGAGGGGGGGGGGGGGGGGAGAGGGGGGGGGGGTGAGAGGTGGGGGGGGGGGGGGGGGGGGTGGGGGGGGGGGAGAGGTGGGGGGGGGGGGGGAGAGAGGGGAGGGGGGGGGGGATGGGGGGGGAGGGTGGGGTGGGGGGGGGGGTGGAGGGGTGGGGGGGGGGGTGGGGGGTGGTGAGTGGAGGTGAGAGGTGGGTGGAGGTGAGAGATGTGGGGGTGCGGGGTGAGAGGTGGGTGGGGTGGTGAGAGGTGGGGGTGAGAGGTGGGTGGGGGTGGGGGGGTGAGAGGTGGGTGGGGGTGGGGGGTGAGAGGTGGGTGGGGGTGGGGGTGAGAGGTGGGTGGGGGTGGGGGTGAGAGGTGGGTGGGGGTGGGGGTGAGAGGTGGTGGTGAGAGGTGGGGGAGGGGGTCGGGAAGGCTGGGCCGTAGCCCACGCCTGCAACCCTCCCGCTCTTACCAGCCATGGCCTTCAGTTGCTCCCGCCTGCTGGGCGGGCGAGGGGGAGAGCGAGCGCTTGCCGGCGACTTCCCGCGGCGGCAGGTGGTAGCGGCGGCGACGGCGGCGAGGAAGGTGAGGGTGAGAGGGGGACCATGGAGCAGCGCCGGCGGGGCGTCAGCGACCTGGCAACATGGCGGCCGCCGCCCGACCGACCAACCGACCGACCACAGGGCCCCGTGACGTCGCAAGGCGCGCGCGTGGCCGCCGTCATCCTTAAAGGGGCAGCGTCCCTCCGTCCGAGCGCGCCCCCGCGTGGGTGTGTGTGTGGGGTGTGACTGAGCGCGCGCCCCCGGCCCCGCGTGGGGGCGTGACTGAGCGAGCGCGCGCGTGCGTGTGACGCAGCGGTGGAGTTGCTGCCTCGCAGCGCCAGAGAAGCCCAGTAATTAGCAAAGATTATAGAGCGGATCTTTGGTAATTAGATCCCGGCGACATGTCCTCAGGCTACGGCTCGGTGCATCCTGGAGGACAGCATGTGGCTGCCGGAAATAAGTACCAAAGATCTTAGAGCTCAAGCACTGGGTAGAAACGGTGGAAGATAGAGCTCTAGGGGCAAGTGGAGTCAAGGGATATGGGGAGGGCAGGCACGGGTTATTGATAGGGGACGGTCAGTCATGACCACAATGAATGGCGGTGCTAGCTCGAAGGGCCAAATGCCCTCCTCCTGCACCTATTTCAAGTTCAAGTTCAAGTGAGTTTATTGTCATGTGTCCCTGTATAGGACAATGAAATTCTTGCTTTGCTTAAGCACACAGAAAATAGTAGGCATTTACTACAAAACAGATAAATGTGTCCATATACCATGATATAAATATATACACACATGAATAAATAAACTGATAGTGCAAATAACAGAAGTGGTTGGTAATAGTCAGAGTTTTGTCCGAGCCAGGTTTAATAGCCTGATGGCTGAGGGGAAGTAACTATTCCTGAACCTGGTTGTTGCAGTCTTCAGGCTCCTGTACCTTCTACCTGAAGGTAGCAGGGAGATGAGTGTGTGGCCAGGATGGTGTGGGTCTTTGATGATACTGCCAGCCTTTTTGAGGCAGCGACTGCGATAAATCCCCTCGATGGAAGGAAGGTCAGTGCCGATGATGGACTGGGCAGTGTTTACTACTTTTTGTAGTCTTTTCCTTTCCAGGGCGCTCAAGTTGCCGAACCAAGCCACGATGCAACCGGTCAGCATGCTCTCGACTGTGCACCTGTAGAAGTTAGAGAGAGTCTTCCTTGACAATCCGACTCTCCGTAATCTTCTCAGGAAGTAGAGGCGCTGATGTGCTTTTTTGATGATTGCATTAGTGTTCTCGGACCAGGAAAGATCTTCAGAGATGTGCACGCCCAGGAATTTGAAGCTCTTGACCCTTTCAACCATCGACCCGTTGATATAAATGGCCCTATTTTCTATTTTTCTATGATAGTGCCCTTCAAATGGGAGTGGTTGGAGAAAGCATCCTGCTTGCCTGCTAGATTTTCACTTACTGTAACTGCAGGAAAAATGTTCCCGATATTGCGGGGAGTTCAGAACCAGGGGTCACAGTTTCAGAATTAAGGGTAGGCCAGTTAGAACTGAGATAAGGACAAACTTTCTTCACGCAGAGAGTTGTGAATCTGTGGAATTCTCTACCACACAAAGCAGTGGACGCCAATTCACTGGATGTTTTCAAGAGAGTTAAGGGCCTGTCCCACTTGCATGCGATTGCGTGCGTTTGGCGAGACCAACCGGAAGCGGAGGTCGCGCGAAGTTCGCGCTAAGTTCGCGCAGGATGTCATTTACGCATAAAATGGGGGGTTGCTGGCTGCTATTCCATGATCATCATGGAAGAGATGCAGACTGCATTGCTGCAACAGCAACAGAGACTTCTGTTAGCAGCAGCCCTCCTGCTTACAAATCAGCTGGGCAGGAGGCGGGCCGACTGAATTTGGGCATCGCACGGCGTCGGGCGGTGACGTCATCACGCAACGCCACGCCCGGCAGTGACGACTTCACGCAATGCCACGTGCTGGGCGTACTCCGTCAAGACGCTGCGTACGACGTCAAGACGCATCGTATGACCGCAATGCGCCTGCGTGCGTACGCAGGCCGATAGGCCGTTGGTGTGCGAAGATTTCGGTCACTGCAGGAATTTTGGAGCCCCGCGCGATGTCGGGACCAGCCCGAACAACTTCATACCCCACTGCGCGACCATGGGACCGGCCACGCGCGGCCATATGGTGCCCGTATGCCTCAAGCGACCACGAGGTTGCGTAATTTGCGAGCCAAGGTCGTGTAAGTGGGACAGGCCCTTTACATTTAGCTCTTGGGGTTAGTGAAATAAGGGATATGGGGAAAAAACAGGTAAGAGGCACTGATTTTCGATGAACAGCCATGATCATATTGAATGGCAGTGCTGGCTCGAAGGGCCGAATGGCCTATTCCTGCACCTAATTTAGTTTCTATGCTTGAGTATATGGCAATAAAACTCGACCACTTGATACCTCATGCATGGTGGAGGTATAATGTCATAGAGTGATACAGTGTGAAAACAGGCCCTTCGGCCCACACCCGCCAACATGTCCCAGCTACACTACCTGATTTTGGTCCATATCCCTCCAAACCTGTCCTATCCATGTATCAGTCTTACTGTTTCTTAAATGTTGGGATAGTCCCTGCCTCAACTACCTCCTCTGGCAGCTTGTTCCATACACCCACCACCCTTTGTGTGGAAAACGTTACCGCTTAAAAAGTTACCTCTTAAAAATACGTCAAAAAAAGCCATTGAAATCATACTTCTACAATGCACTAAAACATGATTTTAATACATCAAATTTCAAAAAGTACCTACCGTGGGAGGGGACACCCATAGGTACGGAGCTTTAGCATTTTTCAGCTTGAAATTGTGCAATCTGGTGCATACTGTAGCGAGTCTTTTAACTTACAGTTGAATGCAATATTTATGCTTTAAATTGGATTAGCTATTAATGTTAGGCTAAATTAAATCCCTAATTACATTCCACAGTGGAGCCAGGCTCTGATCAACAGGTGCAGCACATGAATGATCTTAGTATATTCATGCATGGAAATCAGATTATAATCAAACACTAGGCCCATGTTGACCAACCTGGGTCTCACTGCACACCTGGTACTATTCCTGACCCTGACTCCAGTTGCATACCTTCTCTCATTCCTGACCCTGAGTCCAGCCTTCCACCTGGCCTCCTATTCTACCCTGATCATAACTGCTTACCTGCTTAGGTTCCCAGTGCTGAACACTCTCATGGTCTCAGCTTTGACTGCACATCTAGTACTTTCCAGACCTTGACTCTGGATGCACACTTGGCCTTGCTACTAGCCCCTCTGCACTGACAATATATCTGGCCCTCACATGAAGCCCCATATCTGACCCCCTGGACTTAACCTATTATGTTCAAGTCCACAGGCGCTTATCTAATGCCGTAATCTTTTATGGGGCACTTCACAGACCAAATTTTGTATAACAAAATTTGCTACATCCATTGGCTTCCTTGTTATCTAACATGCTAGTTACTTTGTCAAAGAAGTCATCAATTGGTTGAGCACAATTTCTCATGGCGGAGCTGGCGACCTCGAGGCTCAGGAGGCAGAGCCCGCCAGGACTCGCCCTGGGCTCGCTCCCGTGAGGGCGGCCCGGCTCGGGGCTGGAACAGTGCTTCCGTGTGGGGCTGTGACGCTCCCGTGAGGGCGGCCTGGCCCGAGGAAGGAACGGTGCTCCCGTCGGAGTGGCCGAGCTCGGGGAGGTACAGCGTTCCCAGCCCGAGGGAGGAGCGGCGCCCATGTCGGGGTGGCCCAGCCTGAGGGAGGAGCGGCGCCCATGTCGGGGCGGCCCGGCCCGGGGAAGTAGCGACGCCCAAGTCGGGGCGGCCCAGCCCGAGGGAGGTACGGCGCCCATGTCGGGGCGGCCCAGCCCGAGGGAGGTACGGCACCCATGTCGGGGCGGCCCGGCCAGAGGGAGGTACGGCGCCCATGTCGGGGGCGGTCCAGCCCGAGGCTGAAGACGGCACGATACTCACGTGAGGGTGGCTGGGACGGTGTTCTGGCGGTGGTGGCCTGAGTCCGGGGTTCGGCCGCGGGCCAGCGGCTGCGTCAACAGGACTGGTGGGCGGCAGCTTCGACCACCCCGGGGCGCGGTGATTGAGCCGCGGGACAGTTTTTAACATCGCCCGGTGGGGTATCGCCT
Organism: Amblyraja radiata; assembly: GCF_010909765.2. Lineage (NCBI taxonomy): Eukaryota > Metazoa > Chordata > Chondrichthyes > Rajiformes > Rajidae > Amblyraja > Amblyraja radiata. The sequence goes on from NC_045970.1 coordinate 14,667,868, forward strand.
CAGCGCAGAGGGAGAAGAGGAGGGAAGAGACTGCAGACCTAAGACTTTTGCCTCCATCACAGTGAGGAGATGCTGGGTGGAATCACTGTGGTGGATGTTAATATGTGTTTATTGTTGTTTTTTATTGTATTGTATTGTATTGTATGTATGACTGCTGCAATTTCGTTCAGACTTCGGTCTGAATGACAATAAAGGCTATCTAATCTAATCTAATCTAATCCATAAAATTATACTCACTCAGCTGTATAAGTATTCTGTTACCATTTCCTTCGTTTTCCTTTCAAACTGTCCTGATGTCATTTTCACCCCCAATATTTTCAGCATTTTGCTGTGTTCCTCTCAGCTGGAACTATTCCGGAATGCAAAGTCCAATAACTATATATTTAAGCAATATTATTCTATTAAATGTGATCTTGAGAGTACATAATATTTTCTGTGGTATTCATAACACAACGATAATAAAAAGATCTTTGTTTTGATTGCAACTAACATGCAAACATTCTTATATTACAGTTAATATGTACCGATGGCATATGTTCATATGTTCCAATGTTCCCCTTTCCCAATTACTTTTACATTGAAGTGATTGAAATCCAAGTGAAGTTTAAATGGCATCAGAAAAATAAAACCTCCGGAATGGATGATATTCATTACGTGATTGGATGGAGTCAGTATCAGCACAATTACTATATTAAACTTCGAATCTTCAGATGTCCGGGTTCAAGCTAAAACTAAAGACAAATAATAACCTCCTCACACATTCCCCTGCAAGTATCTCTGTCACTCCTATATGCCCCTTCTTTGAACAAGCTCTTAAACATCACATCTGAATCAGTTTCCATCTGATTACACTCCTTGAGGATGTTCATCTATGTGTTCAATTAATAAAACAACGAGATTGGGGACATTTCTATTCAACCTGTCAAAGGAATTGGGGGGGGGGGGGAGTTAGAAATAGTCAGTGAGGTAAACAAACAAAATAGTTGAGTGGTAAATGACAATAGTGCTACCTTCCCAATATTTAACTGAAGGAAATACTGGGTTATCGAGGCTGTATGTTGTGACACCTTGCATGTCATTTTAATATTACACTTATCCCATCCCCCTGAATATTCCGGATTAGTAAATTAAGGTTTTGTCAACTAATTACAAATCAGGCTAATTACAAATCAATAACATTAGGCAACTCCGAAACACGAAGCGCTGACCATTGGGATCCAGACATCACGGACAACTGGCCTCAGCTCCTTGCTCACATCTGCCAGTGCTCTCTGTCTGAACCAGGGGCCACGGAGCGTTTTTGAAAGTGGGGAGGCTAAGTGATCACTGATCAATGGCCTTGCGGGTACCCGACGAGGGAGTGGAGCAACTGAGCGGGGGGGGGGGGGGGGGAGGGTCTGGGAGGGGGTACTTTTTGGTACTTTTTGAAATTTGATGTATTAAAATCATGTTTTAGTGCATTGTAGAAGTATGATTTCAATGGCTTTTTTTGAAGTATTTTTAAGAGGTAACTTTTTAAGCGGTAACGTTTTCCCCGCCTCGAGCCTTCAAGCATTCCCCCGGCTCCAGGCCGCTCTCCCACCCCCCCACCCCCCGACAGCCCCTGCCTCAAGTAAAACTTCATCACCGCCCCGCCCTGTCCCACTTACACTACTTTTTCGGAGACTGCCTGCACCCGTCATAGGTCGTTGCAGTTTGGCAATAATTTTCATCATGTTGAAAATCCAGCTGTGACCAGAACAATGTACGACTCTTTGGGTGACTACTCCCAACCAGACAAGCTTCGCCCTGCGACCCGGCCTGTATAGTCGTGAGTAGTCTCCTCAGTCGCCCAAAGAGTCGCAGCGTCTTTCTGGTCACCGCTATATTTTCAACATGTTGAAAACTTTCGCCGATCTACAACGGCCTATGACGGGTGCAAGCAGTCACGGAAAAAGTTGCGTAAGTGGGACAGTTTAACTCATTAAACTCATCTTGTGTGTGAGTTTGCGTGTTTGTTTGTGAACGTGATTTTCATGACCTGAACTACGCCAAAACGGTACACGATAGCACTACAATGCTCGGCTTACGCAGCATGGTCCTGTGGTGTAGTGTATCAAGTTTCATTCAGATTGATGGTATATTTTGAAAGTTATTCACATTTTTACATTTACAAAACCCCAATTTGAGAAAAAGATATATTCTCTCTGCACTGGCACTTAGAGCAATGACATCTCAATGGGATTGTAGCCCGGCTCGCTACAATGTTGCCATCCCAGGACACCGAGTCCTGCCAGCCCAAGCAATTGCATTTTTTAAAAAGTTTAAAATGAGGGAGGGTGAATAAAGGGTGAATAAAGGCAAAGAGCAGCCCCTGCGCAGTTGGGGGCTATGGGTGAGTGGTGGAATATTGTGTTGAGGGAACGGGTTGCATTGGGGGAACGGGTGAGTGGTGAAATATTGCGTTGGGGGACGGGTTGCATTGGGGGACCAGGCCACCCGTGTTGGGTATCGGGTGAGCGGAGGAATATTGCGTTGAGGAAGGGGTTGCGTTGGGGGGGGCAGGCCTCCCATGGAGCCTATGGGTGAGTGGTCGAATATTGCTTTGTGGGAACTGGTTGTGTTGGGGGACCAGGCCTCCCGTGTGACAGGGACCCAACAGGTCCCACTTGGTCTATATACTGTACATATATATATATATATATATATATATATATATATATATATATATATATATATATCAGGGCTCGAAATTAACGGTTGCCCGGGTCCCATTGACCACTCAAAGCGCCGCCGGGCAACTAAACACCGAGTCATTTTGCCCGGCTTGGCAACCAGATACTGGTTTATACCGAAGATAGACACAAAGTCCTGGAGTAACTACGCGGGTCAGGCAGCATCTATGGAGAAAAGGAACGCAACGTTTTGTGTCGGCGGTGACGGCTGTATTGCGTGGTAAAGATATTAGGTGCGTGGTGACGAAGTGTCGGAGCGAATGTCTACAAGTGCGGGCCTTCAGAGACTTGTAGCGCCTCCCAGTGGGCAGCAGAGTGAAAAGGTGGTTGGCAGGGTGGGATGAGTCCTGTTTGATGTTTGTGGCCCGGCGTAAGCATCGGGCCCTGTAATTGTCATCCAGGGAGGGTAGTTGAGCGTTTGTGATGCTCTGTGCTGTTTTAATAACTCTCTGTAATGCCTTCCTCTCAGCCACAGTGCAGCTAGCAAACCACACCAGGATGCCATAGGAGAGGATGCTTTCCACGGCGCACCGGTAGAAGGACAGCAGCAGCTGCTGTGAAACGTTTGCTCTCCGCAGAGACCTCAGGAAATATAGCCGCTGCTGTGACTTCTTCACGAGAGTGATGGCGTTCACTGTCCATGTGAGGTCCTGAGAGATGTATATACCCAGGAACTTAAAGTCAGTGACTCTCTCCACCATGTCTCCTTTGATGTAGAGAGGAGCAGGTTCCTCTCTCCTCCTCCTGAAGTCAATAACCAGTTCTTTTGTTTTCGTTGGGTTGAGTACCAGGTTATTTTTAGTGCACCAGTTTTTGGACTTCATCTCTGTAGGCAGACTCGTCGTTGTTATTTATCAGCCCCACCACAGTCGTGTCATCTGCAAACTTAATGATCCAGTTTGTGCTGTGTGTTGGTGTGCAGTCATGGGTGTATATTGTGTATAAGATAGGACTCAGCACACAACTTTGTGGCGCTCCTGTGCTGAGCGTCAGGACTGGGGAGTGATTGGACCCCATCCTGACAGTCTGTGGGCGATCTGTTAAGTCCTTGATCCATCTGCATGTGTTGGCAATAACACCCAGGTCAGACAGTTTGTCCACCATTCTGCTGGGAATGATGGCATTAAATGCAGAACTAAAATCTACAAACAACATCTACAAAATCTACAAACTTTGGATCATTGAAGCATATAGTAGTATAGTTATAGTTATAGAACTTTGCTTTTGCAAGTTTCATATCCAATTGAATGCATGAATGAAAGGGACTTTTGATCTCAAACGAATCATGTGAGATTTGATAAAATCAATATTTAGACAAAGAAAGACACAAAGTGCTGGAGTGTCTTTTAGCAAACCAGCATATGCCGCTGCTTGTGTCGAATATTGAGTTTAAAAGCTTTAACTCCCTCATCCCTTTTGATTCCACATAAAGTGAACTATTAATGTACACTTAATTTATGTTGATTATATTTATGGTAAATTCATATAAATGAATTTACTTCGCTGATCGATGAAAATCTAATTGATGTTAATGTGAGGAACATTCTACAGATTACAATATGAGAATATTCTACAGATATGCCCTCAACAACTTTTCGTTTGACTCCTCCCATTTCCTCCAAATCCAATGTGCATGGGCCCCAGCTATGCCTGCCTCTTTGTAGGGTACGTCGAATAATCCTTGTTCGAGGCGTACCGCCGCCCTATCCCCGAACTCTACCTCCGCTACATGGACGACTGCATTGGTGTTACATCCTACACCCATGCAGAACTCACTGACTTCATCCATTTCACCACTAACTTCCATCCGCCACTCAAATTCACCTGGACCATTACCGACATCTCCCTACCATTTCTAGACCTCACTATCTCCATCGCAGGTAACAGACTACTGACCGACATCTACTATAAACCCACTGACTCTCATGGCTATCTGGACTACACTTCTTCCCACCCTGCTCCCTGTAAGGACTCTATCCCCCTACTCCTAATTCTTCCGTCTACGCCGCATCTGCACCCAGTATGAAGTGTTCCAAACCAGGGCATCGGAGATGTCCTCATTCTTTAGGGTTCCCATGTTTGACTATAGATGAGGCTCTCACCAGGGTCTCTTCTATATCCCGGAGCTCCGCTCTCACTCCCTATCCCCCACTCGTAACAAGGGCAGAGTCCCCCTTGTCCTCACCTTCCACCCTACCAGCCATCACATACAACAGATAATCCTCCGACATGTTCGCCACCTCCAACGGGATCCCACCACTAGCCACATCTTCCTATCTCCTCCCCTTTCGGCTTTCCGCAGAGACCGCTTCCTCCGTAACTCCCAGGAAATGCTGCACTTGTCGCTTTACCTCCCCCCTTGACTCCATCCAAGGACCCAAGCAGTCTTTCCAGGTGCGGCAGAGGTTCACCTGAACATCCTCCAACCACATCTATGCATCCGCTGCTCTAAGTGTCAGCTGCTCAACATCAGTGAGACCAAGCGTAGGAATGGCGATCGCTTTCGCCCAACACCTCCGCTCAGTTCGCAATAACCAATCTGATCTCCCGGTGGCTCAGCACTTCAACTCCCTCTCCCATTCCGAATCCGACCTTTTTGTCCTGGGCCTCCTCCATGGCCAGTGTGAGTCCCAACGTGAATTGGAGGAGCAGCACCTCATATTTCGCTTGGGTGGTTTACACCCAGCGGTATGAACAATGACTTCTCCAATTTCAGGTAGTCCTTGCTCTCTCCCTCTTCCCCCTCCCCTTCCCAGCTATCCCACAGCCCACTGTCTTCGCCTCTTCCTTTTTTCTTCCCTCCCCCCCCTCCCCACTCCCACATCAGTCTGAAGAAGGGTCTCGATCTGAAACGTCACCTGTTCCTTCGCTCCATAGATGCTGCCTCACCCACTGAGTTTCTCCAGCATTTTTGTCTACCTACAGATATGTGAGATCAGTCTGAAGAAGGGTCTCAACCCGAAACGTCACCCATTCCTTCTATCCAGAGATGCTGCCAGTCCTCCAGCATTTTGTGTCTACCGGTACCTGTGAGAAACACATTTGCATTTGAATCAACTATTACCCGAGATGATCATAACCTTAAGGGAAGAAATGTATATTGCAACAGCCATTTATTGAAGTGTGAGAGATAAACTGGGAGTAAAAATGTGGTTCCAAAATGTTCTGTTTCTTCTGCCTCTCATTAATTCAGACCACTGGAAAAATTGAGAGAGGCCATCTGTCCATAAACCAAGACCACTTTTGGAATGAGCTGGGGTGTTGGATGATTTGCTAAAGTTTTTTAAAAAAAACAGTTGAAAACAGTAAATAATTGTATTAAATAACACACTTGAGCTGAAAATATCAGACGTTTCCATGTCACATGCAAGGTATTCAATGTATTTAACTGTGCTTTAAAGAAATGTATTATAATGATATAAATGTATAATTATAATAACACAGTTTAGAAAAAGTCCCTTTGCCCAACTCATCCATGACAACCAAAGTGCCTTTTGAGCAAGTCCCATTTGCCTGCCTTCGGCCCATATCACTAAAGCTAAACTGATGCAGGTACAGCAGGCAGTGAGGAAAGCAAATGGCAAATTGGCCTTCATAGCGAGAGGGTTTGAGTATAGGAGCAAGGAGGTCCAACTGCAGTTGTACAGAGCCCTGGTGAGACCACACCTGGAGTATTGTGTGCAGTTTTGGTCTCCAAATTTAAGGAAGGAAATTCTTGCTATTGAGGGAGTGCATTGTACGTTCACCAGATTAATTCCCGGGATGGCAGGACTGACATATGATGAAAGAATGGATCGACTGGGTGTTATATTCACTGGAATATAGAAGGATGAGAAGAGATCTTATAGAAACATGTAAAATTCATAAGGGATTGGACAGGCTAGATGCAGGAAATAAATTCCAGATATTGGGGGGAGTCCAGAACCAGGGGTAAGGGGTAGGCCATTTAGGACTGAGATGAGGAAAAACATTTTAACCCAGAGAGTTGTGAATCTGTGGAATTCTCTGCCACAGAAGGCAGTGGAGACCAAATCACTGGATGTTTTCGAGAGAGAGTTAGATATATATCTTCAGGCTAACGGAATTAAGGGGTATGGGGTGAAAGCAGGAATGGGGTACTGAGTTTGGATGATCAGCCATGATCATATGGTGGTGCTGGCTCGAAGGGCTGAATGGCCTACTCCTGCACCTATTTTCTATGTTTATTACCATGAACATATATCCATTACCCTTTATATGAAAACCTCCCCCTCAGGTTTGCTTTAAATATATTCCTCATAAACCTATAAACCTATCCCCTCGGGGTATAAGTTTCGATAAGGACCCTGTCCATTCATAAAACCTGTATATTCAACGGGATGGTGAGTCAACAGCGTCAAGCTCCTGGGCAGACACATATCTGAAGATCTATCCTGGGCCCAGCACTGATGATGGTTCAGTGCTACAATCACAAGTAAGGTAATCAATGCCTCTACTTCCTTAGGAGATTGAGGAGATTTGGTATGTCACCTAATACTCTGTGAAGATTCGGTATATTGTCAAGTATCTATCAGACATCCGCAGATGCACAATAGAAGGCATACTGATTGGTTGTTCCTTGGCCTGGTTCACTAACTCGAATACCCAGGAACTAAGAATGCTGCAAGAAATGGTAGATGTTTCCCAGTTCACCATGGGTATTGACCTCCCCACCATTATTGGCTTGTACAGGAGGCTCTGCTTCAAAAAGACAGGCATCATCAAAGACCCATACTACCCTGACCATGCTCTTATCTTGCTGCTAACTTGGGAAGAAGGTATCACTGATATGCATGACAATTAACTGCTCTTGACTCTTGACAACCAAAGCCATGGTTTTTAAGAGTCAAGTCTATGTTTAATCTGGACTCCATGATCTGAAGGACAGACCTTCACTACATCTGCACTCTTGTAATTTCCCCACTCCGATCTTTTTATTTCCCCTCCAATTTCTCTCCCCCACCCCCTCATCTCTTGCCCCTTGCTGTTTCTCTTCTCTCATCCTTATCATTCTTCTTCCCCATTTCTGCCACTTCCTCTGAAGGTCCGTCCTTCAGGTCATGGAGTCCAGATACCTTCTTCCCAAGTTAGCAGCAGTGGCAACAGGCTTTAATACCAGAAAGTTTGTTGTTAGTTTTTACAAAGCAAAAGCAACCTTCTGATCTTTAACAAATATCTGAGGTGAATGGTGGTGCGAATGGATAATTCTATGGATGCATCCCCTCTTTATCTCTTCTACCAACCCACCTTTTACCAATACATCCCCACTTCTTCTTTTCTTTCCATCTCTCTCTTCCTTTCATTCACTCACCGCACAATGTTAGGCTTTTCAAGTCAGTGGCTTGAAGGTTAGCATATGATTACAGTGAATGATTTGATTCACTGTATAACATTTCTGCTCAATAAAATTCCTGTTAATTTTTGTTTTGTTTTGATCAGAGGTGGTCAGAGATAACATTATCAATGTTTTGCCAGGTGAAGTTATATGGGTGGAGCTGAGAAATAAGAAAGGCTGATTACCTTGTTGGGAGTGTACTGCAGGCCCCCAAATAGTCAATGGGAATTAGAGCAAATATGCCAGGAGATTGCAGGCAGCTGCAGAACTAAGAAGGTTGTTGTAGTAAGGAATTTTAATCTTCTTAATATTCCTAATATCATAGTGCAAAAGGTTTAGACGGGGCAGAATTTATCAAATGTGTTCAGGAAAGTTTCCTCAGGCCCTATGGGGCAAGTGAATGAAATGTGTTGAGCCTTTTGGGACCAGTGACTACTGTTCTATTAGCTTTAAAATAGTATGGATAGAGACAGGGTGGGTGCACAAGTTAAAATTCTAAATTGGGGCTAGACCAACTTTGAAGATATTAGACAGAAACTCGCTCGTTGATTGGAGCAGGTTGTCTGAAGGAAAAGGAAAGTAAGATGTTTTTAAAAAGTGTACTGACAAG